>NC_065447.1:120991596-121296096 GCF_917563875.1 Diabrotica virgifera virgifera
TACTCTGCCCTTTATTTTCTTTTCTGATATTTTTTATCGTTTTCCATGCTTCAGCTACTTTGGATCCGCCTATGTATCTTTCCACCTCTTCGCACTTTCTTTCCCATGTGTCATTTTTACTCCTTATTACTTCTCTTTTCACTTCTCTGTTTAGTTGTGCGTATACTCTTTGATCTTGTAAGTCCTGTGTCTGTAGCCATTTTTGGTTAGCTGTCTTCTTGTTATCTACTAAACCTTTTAGTTTCTCTGACCACCATTCTGGATTTTGTTTATCATCTTTTTCCAAATATCCTAACGCTTCCTTTGCTGCTGCGTGTATGCTTTCTTTTATTTGCTGGTACAACTTTTCGGTGTTATCGGTGTTACTTTCTATAAATCTTAATTTTGAGGCCAGTCTCAACTTATACAAAAATTTGGTCGATTCGTGTTTTAAGCTTTCCAACTTATAACACTTTTCTGAAATATTAGTTCCTTCGTCTTTTTTTAGCCTTTTTGTATTTGTTGACCGGTAAGTTATTCTTATGCTGGCTACCAACAGGTGGTGATCGGATCCACATTCTGGTCCCCGGTATACCCTCACGTCTGTAGTCTTGAGTCTAGAGCTTTCTCTTTGGATTATGTAGTCAATTATTGACCGTAGTTTTTTTGTAGGTTGCGTCCATGTGAATTTGTGGATATTTTTGTGTGAGAAGAACCCATTCATTATTTTTAGCGATCGGAATTGGCAAAAATCTCTCAGACGAGTACCGTTTTCGTTCAGTGTTTCTTCGCCATATCTCCCCACTACAGAGTGATTCTGCTCTCTTCCTACTCTCCCATTTGCGTCTCCTAAAATGTACAATTCATTGTCATTTTTAATAGCATTTACTACATCGGATAGTTTATTGTAGAAATTGTCCTTTGTTTGTTTATCTGCATCTTCATTGGGAGCGTAGATTCCGATTATTGTTAGGCTGTGACCGTTTTTCTCTATCTCTAATGTGATTATTTGCTCATCCACTTCTTCCCATTTTTTAATGTGTTTTCTATAGTCTTTCTTAATTGCTATAGATACTCCCCTTTTGGCTCTGCAGTCTTTAGGTACACCACTATAAAGATGAATGTAGTTTCTCGTCTCTTCATTTCCTTTCCCCTTTTTCTTCGTTTCCGTGAGCACACAGATATCAATATTTTGTTTCTCCAGCTCTGAAAAAACTTCTGTCTGTTTAGTTCGTATCCCTTGTATATTCCAGGTTGCCATTTTCCATGTCCGTTTTCGTAGCAATTTTCGTCGTCGATTTGATCCATCCGGATTCCGAGGCGTTAAGTCGAAATTTTTAGCATATGTAACTTTTTACAAATGACGAGTTGCTAGCCCGTCGATTTAACCTTCTGACTAGAAGGGACAGAATTTTCTGTCGGGGTTATTCCCTTAGCCGAAGTGTTCCAGTTATTTAAAGGCGCCGGAAGCTCGCCTTTCACCCTCTCCCGTTTGCTACACCCCACACACCCATTGTGCGCTGTGCATTGCCCAGTGGTCACGCGGCTCATGCCTTCGTGGACGTGGGAGTAGGATTTGTCGGAGCATCCTTAATAGACTGTGATCGTTACTAGGAGTTTTCGGTGTGGTCAGAATTTCGACAGTTCTGACCATCTCCGGGACCAGGAATCCGACCATTAGACCACAAACAATACATAATATATCTAAAACATAAACCCAATTACGGTGAGTTATAAAACTTAATTATAAATAAGGTCCAGTGAATTTTTACGTTTTAGTCTGTGAGTTTGTTGACTATTATCAAGCAAGTTTATTGTCAGGGCATTTGGATGGCTTTCTAGGCGTTTTATGTACCGAACACTGCACTGAACTATCACTTCACTGATCGTAGGTACCTCTAGGTCACAATAAATGTCTTTGTTTGACACGAACCATGGGGCATCTGTTATAGAGCGTAACACTTTGGATTGTAATCTTTTCATTATGGATATGTTGGATTTTGCTGCTGTACCCCATAGCTGGATCCCATAGGTCCAGACCGGTTTGAGTATTGTATTGTATACCAACAGTTTGTTCCGTATAGACAACTTCGATGCTCTGCCCAGTATCCAATAATGTTTACGAAATTTTAAATTTAACTCTTGGCGCTTTTTCCATATTATGTGTTCTCCATGTCAAAGTTTTGTCCAGGTGCATACCAAGGTATTTAACGCTTTCGGCTTGTGGAATTGCTTTGTTATTTATTTCTATATTGGGCGATATTTTACGACATTTTGTAAATATGATATGTTGTGATTTTGATTCATTGATCTTTATTCGCCATTTCTTTGTCCACTTTTCAATGTTCCTAATATGCCTTTGAAGAGATTCGGTAGCTGCTGCGGGGTTTTCATCTGTGACTAACATAGCTGTGTCGCCTGCGAATGTTGTAGTCGTTACATTTTCGTTTGTTGGTATGTCGTGTGTAAATATTAGATATAATATAGGACCCAGAACACTACCTTGATGGACTCCAGATCGTATAGGGTAGACCTTTGATGTATCTGCTTCATGTTTGACACGGTAGTACCTTTCTTCTAAATATGATTTTAGTATAGTAAACATTGAATCAGGAACGTTCATTTTTATTTTGAAGAGCAACCCTTCGTGCCAGACTTTATCAAAAGCCTTACTGACGTCAAGAAAAAGTGCAGAACAGTACTTTTTTTCTTCAAAAGTTTTATTTACTATATCAATGACTCTATGAACTTGTTCTAGTGTTAAATTCTTCTCTCTGAAACCAAACTGGTGATCCGGAAAAATATTGTTATCAGTTATTATCTACATTAGCCTGGTCGCTAATAGCTTCTCAAAGAGTTTAGCTAGTACCGATAAGAGACTAATAGGACGATAAGAGGTATGTTCGTGAGGTGGTTTACCATGTTTATGGATCATTATTATATCAGCAAATTTCTATTGCATTGGTACAATTTTGAGCCTTATTGCGACGTTGAATAGTTGTGTTATCATAACTACACCTTTATCTGGTAACTCTTTTAAGATAGTTCCTGTTATAAGGTCATAGCCAGGAGCTTTTTTGGTTTTTAATCTATATTGAATAGTATTTTGAATAGTATTTTTTTACATCTACAAAATGCACGGAACTCAAGCACCGAGTTATACCAAGCCTTTATAGACTTAGAAAAGGCATTTGATAGTACTCCAAGGAAGGTGATTGACATATGTTTAAAAAAGAAAGGTGTGAAAATCAAACTCAGGCAAGCCATTATGAGTATATATAGACATACAAGGAACAGAATCAGAACCGATAATATGGAATCCGAAGAGTTCAGAGTAAATGAAGGTCTACGTCAAGAAGGAGTCCTAGGCCCCATACTGTTTAACATTGTCTTGGATGACATAATTAAAGAAACTAGAGCAGAAACATTAAAGTTATATGCCGGACATATAAATTTAGAAGCAGTGTGGATCTCAGAGTGTGCATACGCAGAAGATCTAGTCATATTTGGGAAAAATGAAGAAGCACTCAATCGAAATTTACAAGTATGGAACGCTGCACTAATTAAACGAAATCTGAGAATTAATAATGAGAAGACGAAAGTAATGGTATGTGGAAAAAGTAGAAAACAAACGAAGATATCAATTAACGGAAATACACTTGAACAAGTCGATACTTACAAATACTTGGGAGTGCAAATAGAGAGCAGAGGAACTGAAGAAACTGAAATAAGTTCCAGAATAGAAAGTGCTGCTCGGATGTACCACGCAATCAAAAGTACGTTTCTGTCAAAAACAGAAGTATCCCAGAAAGCCAAAGTGTCCATATACAAGACGGTGTTTGTGCCGATTTTAACTTTTGGTAGTGAAAGTTGGACGCTTACTGATAAGTTAAAATCGAAAATACAGAGCATAGAAATGAAATTTCTTAGAAGAATAATGGATATAACCAGGTTAGACAGGATTAGAAATGAGGCAGTCAGAGAACATCTTAAGGTCCAACCAATTATTAAAAAAATTGAAGAGGCCCAATTGAGATGGTATGGACACATGGTTAGAATGAACCAAGAAAGACCAGTTAAAAAAGTATGGGAAGCCAGAAGACAAACCAAGAGACCAAGGGGCAGGCCAATGAAGACATGGGATGATAATGTAACCTCAATCCTAGAAACACGAGGAATCAGCAAAGAACAAGCAAGAAACCAAGCAAAGAATAAGAAGCAATGGAGAAAAATTGTGCATGCAACTAACTAAAGACATTACACCCGACACCTTAGGGTAAATGGGTTTAGGATTATATATATATATATATATATATATATATATATATATATATATATATATATATATATATATATATATATATATATATATATATATATATAAACATAAGATGTAGATCTTTGAAACACACTCAGTGAACCAAAGATCCAAGGTTATTGGTTTAACGACCACTCGTACGAAATCAAATAGATGAAATAGAGAATGTGGAAAAATCCCCTTACGAACAATTCACACATCCACCATTTCGGACTGGGAAAAATTTTTCGAATAGAATCAAAGATCCAAACACCAGTTCTTAGAAATGTGTTTCGCCCTCTTCAACCTCTCTGGGCTCGTCGGTAAAGACAAGAGGTTGAATATCTTTAGACACATTCTAATCAAAAAACAACATTCGAGACCTAGACATAGAAGGTGCGTAAGTCTACGGCAAATCCGACAATGACAGTCTCAAGTTTTAATTCCCTAATTACTTAAAGTAAAATATATGTTTAAAAACATAAGATGTAGATCTTTGAAACACACTCAGTGAACCAAAGATCCAAGGTTATTGGTTTAACGACCACTCGTACGAAATCAAATAGATGAAATAGAGAATGTGGAAAAATCCCCTTACGAACAATTCACACATCCACCATTTCATCCAATTGTTCGTAAGGGGATTTTTCCACATTCTCTATTTCATCTATTTGATTTCGTACGAGTGGTCGTTAAACCAATAACCTTGGATCTTTGGTTCACTGAGTGTGTTTCAAAGATCTACATCTTATGTTTTTAAACATATATTTTACTTTAAGTAATTAGGGAATTAAAACTTGAGACTGTCATTGTCGGATTTTCCGTAGACTTACGCACCTTCTATGTCTAGGTCTCGAATGTTGTTTTTTGATTAGAATGTGTCTAAAGATATTCAACCTCTTGTCTTTACCGACGAGCCCAGAGAGGTTGAAGAGGGCGAAACACATTTCTAAGAACTGGTGTTTGGATCTTTGATTCTATTCGAAAAATTTTTCCCAGCCCGAAATGGTGGATGTGTGAATTGTTCGTAAGGGGATTTTTCCACATTCTCTATTTCATCTATTTGATTTCGTACGAGTGGTCGTTAAACCAATAACCTTGGATCTTTGGTTCACTGAGTGTGTTTCAAAGATCTACATCTTATGTTTTTAAACATATATTTTACTTTAAGTAATTAGGGAATTAAAACTTGAGACTGTCATTGTCGGATTTGCCGTAGACTTACGCACCTTCTATGTCTAGGTCTCGAATGTTGTTTTTTGATTAGAATGTGTCTAAAGATATTCAACCTCTTGTCTTTACCGACGAGCCCAGAGAGGTTGAAGAGGGCGAAACACATTTCTAAGAACTGGTGTTTGGATCTTTGATTCTATTCGAAAAATTTTTCCCAGCCCGAAATGGTGGATGTGTGAATTGTTCGTAAGGGGATTTTTCCACATTCTCTATTTCATCTATTATATATATATATATATATATATATATATATATATATATATATATATATATATATATATATATATATTGATACATGTATCCATGTGACTTCCAAAGTAGATTCTCGTAATACGTTGTTACTTCATATATACCGTTATGACTTCCGATTTCGGAAGTCACAACGTTTTGCCTATATTTTTACGAATTTGGCTACTAGATGGTATCAGAAGGCTTATATTAAAAATTTCGCTGGAAGTCATATCGTATCTAACATACTCATAAGATCAGATTTTAGTTCGACGGTATATCACTAGCGCTAGTGTCGCTCCCGTGCTACTGTACAGGCTATGTACACATCGCGTAGCGTCTTCCGTATACCACACCGCTCGGTGTGACTTCCGTTTTTTGGCAACCCTGTGTAACGGTTTCCAGACATTTATCTGTTGTAGATTCGCGGTCCTAATCGTACTTAGTGTTTTGTGTGCCTTTTGTTTTTAAACATGAATAATAGCAGATCTGCTTTACTTTTAAAGTTAGCCTTAAATGAAGGTACAATAAGTGATTATATATCTCTATAATTATATATATTTTCTGTACTTATTTTAATCTATAATATTTACTTACCTATTTACTTATATAAATTCATTTTTCTCGTGTTTTTGTTTACTTCCTTTTTTACAATGAACTTCTAATTTTATCTACACTCACCGGCACGAAAAACGGGCACCCCAAAAAAATGGGTAATTTTTGATGTCTCGTATCTCCCAAAACAGTTGTCCGATTTAAATTTTTTTTAATATGTTATAGCCTTATTCTTTAACAAAATAGCTATGATAATATTGTTGATAGACAGGTAAATTTTCATTGTATACCGGGTGTACCAATCAAACTGGGTTTTTTTTCTCAATTTTCACAACACCCTGTGGAATATTCTAGCCTTTATAAAATATTTAAATCAAAGCCTAACTATAGCTCCAGGTTTTATTAACATTCTGTTTTTTTATTCATTCGCTTACGTTGGATAATAAAAAGTTAAGGACTTTAACAACTAGCCATGTTCTTTATCGATACAGGTGTTTCTAAATATAAGTGCGACAAACTTTAAGGGGTAATTTCTGCATGAAAAAATAATGATCGTTTGGCAAAAGAATTTTATATTTGCAAGCATTTGCGGACATAGCTTTATCAAGTAAACGATCATTATTTTTTCATGCAGAATTACCCCTTAAAGTTTGTCGCACTTATTTAGAAACACCATGTATTGATAAAGAACATGTTTAGTTGTTAAAGTCCCTAACTTTTTTATTATCCAACATAAGCGAATGAATAACAAACAGAACGTTAAGAAAACCTGGGGCTATAGTTGGGTTTTAATTTCAATATTGTATAAAGGCTAGAATATTCCACAGGGTGTTGTGAAAATTGAAAAAAAAAAACCAGTTTGATTGGTACGCCCAGTATACAATGATAATTTACCTGTCTAGAAACAATGTTATTACAGCGATATAGTTAAAGAATAAGGCTATAGCACAGGGGTGGGCAAAAGCCGGCCCGTGGGCCGGGTCCGGCCCTTTCGCTTACTTTGTCCGGCCCGTTGAAAAACCCCGCAAGTACCTAATCTTTTAATCCCTTTTATGTGATTTTGTTGAAATCAACAGTAATAGTTTGCATAGTGTTCACATAAATTATTAAATATATAAATAATAGAGAGTATTATAATTACGAACAGCCTTAGCTAACTATATTTTTAAAAACTGTTTAATTGTAACTATTTACTTTAAATTTCTTTTAAAATATAGGGAAATCCCCGGAGATTCATAATTGTTTATTCGGTATTAATAATCGTATTTAACTCTCAAGGTCTCAAGACAAGCACTCGGTGTTTGGGTATCTATTTCAACCATATCACTGACAGTTTATGATCTAAATACCTCAGCACTTTGGTCCCAATAATATGATTCTTTATTACTTTATTTATTAAATCTGAATTAAGTATGGTTGTTTGGAATACCTACTTCAGTATAAAATTCATTGTTACCGATTTTTGCCGAAGTTTTACAACTACTTCGAAAGACGCGTATAAGTTTATTTTGATTTAGCACTGGTCGTATTTCCTATTACTCCTCATATTTCTTTTGATACAGTGTGTGTTATTTTGCAAATATATAATAAATTTAAAAAGTGGAGGACATTTTGTAAGTAAAATTTGAAAACATTGTTTTTATTTTATTGTATTAAAATATTTATTTGTAAGCATTTGCAAAATGATACAATCTAAAAAAGAAAAGTTGATTTGGAATGCAGAAATTTTAATGAAGCATGGACAGAAAAATACCTTTTTACGAACATTGGTAAGAAAGCAATTTGTTTAGTTTGCCATTAAACCATTGCTGTTTTCAAGGAATATAATTTAAAGAGGCATTTTACATCAAAACATCCAAAATATGCATCGTTTTCTTTAGAAGAACTTAAAAATGCTGCAGACAACAGCAAAAAACTTAAATAAACAACAAAATATTTTTAGCAAACAAAGTAACATCGAGAAATCTACCACACAAGCAAGTTATGTTATTGCACACAAAATTGCTAAGTTATGTAAACCTTTTTCTGAAGCAGAATTTGTTAAACAGTGCATGGTAGAAGTGTCGGAGATATGCTGTCCTGAAAAAAAACATATTTTTGAAAATTTAAGCCTGTCAAGGAGAACAATAGTACGACGGATCGAAAATATTTCAGGAAATTTACTCGACCAGCTAAAAACAATAATTGCTGATTTTACATATTGTTCTCTGGCGTTGGATGAGTCCTGCGATATTACTGACACAAGTCAATTATTAATATTTATTCGGGGCATTAACAAAAAATGTGAAATTCGCGAGGAACTTCTTAGTGTGCATCCAATGAAAGATACAACTATCGGTGAAGACTTCTTTAACGCTGTTGAAGAGTGTTTAGTTAAAGTAAATTTACCTTGGAACAAAATAGTAAGCATCACTACGGATGGCTGTCCTAGTTTAACAGGGAAAAATGTGGGCTTACTAAAACGAATCAGCGACAAAGTAAAACAGTTGCAGCCAGAACAAGACATATTATTTTTACACTGCATTATTCATCAAGAAGTGTTATGTAGAAAAGTTTTAAAATTGAATCACGTCGTTACTGTTGTGACAAAAGTTGTAAATTTTATCCGGGAACGTGCCTTAAATCATCGACAGTTTGTTGAATTTTTGAAAGAAATTGAAAGTGACTTTTACGAAATTCCTTACTACACTGAGGTGAGATGGCTTAGCATCGGTAAAGTTTTGGACAGATTTCAATATTTGCTTGATGAAATAGTATCCTTCTTGTCGATAAAAGAAAAACTACATGCTTTTCCTGAATTGCAAAATGAGGCATGGCTAAACGATTTGTCGTTTTCTGTAGATATTGTAAAATATTTAAATGAACTTAATGTAAATTTACAAGGGAAAAACCAGTTCGCTTTCAATATGCACTCAAATGTCAAAGCATTTATGATAAAACTAAACTTATTTGCCGAGAACTTTAATAAAAAAATATTAAACCACTTCCCATCATTACAAACACGACGAGAATTATTGAAAAATTCTGATTTTCTTAAATATAGTTCAGTAACACAAGACCTGCATACTGAATTCCAAAGAAGATTTCAAGATTTCAAAGCTATTGAAAAACCTTTGTCATTAATTAGTCAACCTTTCAATTTCGATGTGCAAGAAGCTCCTGTTGAAATTCAGCTAGAATTAATTGACTTACAGGCAAATAATTTATTAAAAGAAAATGTTCAATCAAACGAATTGAGTGCTTTCTACGGTGCTTTGAATACAGAACATTTTAAACATTTTGTAAACTATGTTCAAAAATACCTAGTTTTATTTGGTTCGACATATATTTGTGAAAGAACTTTTTCGTTGATGGTTTCTACGAAAAATAAATATCGATCACAAATTACTGACGAAAATCTACACTCGGTATTAAGGATTGCTACAGGTGATTTGGATCCCAATTTTGAAGAAATAATATCACATGAACATTCGCGATTTCACGTTTCGCATTAACTATTATAGAAGTTATACTTATAATGAGTATTCTATTAATTTTAACGTTTAATGTTTGTCTTTTTTTTTATAATTTTATTTAACATTAGGTATATTTACAAAATATGTATCAATATAAATTAATTTGTATCGTTAAAATATAAATAAATAAGAAAATAAAATCTTTCAATAACTGATTTATTTAATTACCATTAATTTATTATTATTCTTCTAACGCCGACTCCACTAATAAAGGTTGGCTAAAACACCATTGCAAATTCGTCTCTATTTTCTGCTTTTCTTAAAAGCATCTGTGTGTTTAACCCTGTCCAGTCTCAAATGTTTTCAGTCAGAATATTTGTCGTCTACCAGGACCCCTTTTTCCTTCGAACAACTCGTACATATCATTTCTGAGCATGTGCCGTAAATATGATGTCTGTCTCCTTTTAATGGAGGTCAAAAGTTCTCTGTCTCTTTCCATTTCGTGCAACATCATTTTGTTCGTATATGATCGGTCCACGGTATTTTCTAAATTCTCCCAAAAAGCCACATCTCAAAAGCTTCCGGCTTTCTCATTAAGTCAGCATTAACAATCCAAGCTTCGGCACCATAAAAAAGAATAGAGTGGATATATGTACAACATTTTATCAACTAATATCAGATTTGCAGATTGAGTCTTTGGTGACTCAGAAATGTCCTCATCTTCAAAAAGTCTACCCTCAATTGCTCTATTCTTGATCGAATTTATGATTTCGAATTTAAATCTTCCGTAATCCAGACTCCTAAGTAAGTATTTCATTTTGTCCACTTGCTCAATATCTTCATTTTTTATCTGGTTCTTTTTCTGGATCTTCTTATGATTTAATATAATGACCATTTTTTTTTCAATTACGTGACATATTTTACTGGGCACAAGTTTTTCGCATGTATTCCCAAGTAGGACAATTTATTATTACCATTTTCTAATTATTAACAGTCAAATTTCTTTGTCCAAATGCTTTAAAATAATACTTATAGTATTTATTTCTTGAGCAGGGAATAAACTACACCAAAAAAATTCGCGTGAGCACAGCGTACATATCCGGTATAGTCCTCCGGCCCGAGAGACATTTTGAAACTTTCATTTTGGCCCGCGCTTAAAAGTAATTGCCCACCCCTGATCTAAGCGGTTTTTTAAAATTTATGGGTTTTGCAATATTTTACCGTCAGCGAACGGACTAATAGTAGAGGATCCGATATAAGGCCGATCTGCATCGATCTATTTAATGGATAACGTGTGCGTGAAGTAAAAATGTATTTTAAACGGGATTTACTTTTTCGCACTGTTTTTGACACACTTTCATATAATCAAATATCCTTAACTTTCGCGTTGTCATGGTGATGACATAATGAGCAATAAATTACAAAAAAAAATTTGACAGTTTTGTGGTTTGAAAGAAATTAGAATGTTTAAATAAGTTCTAAAAATTGTAGAATAGGAATGAATTCCAGTGATGAAGAGTTACAGTTTTTTTATTTGTTTATCGTAGATAAAATATTGTATGAAACTGTGCGTGAAGTACTTTTTGCGAACTTAAGCGATGTATAGCACTCGCTCCGTTGTCGCTTGTGCTCTAAACATCACGTGCATTCGTAAAAAGCATACTTCACGAACTGTTTCATAAATAACTATTTTCATATATTAAAAAAAATGTTTCGACCCGGGTAGATATTATTCCAGATTTTCAGATTTCAGCACAGTGTTAGATGGTTGGGGCATATATGGAGAGCAGGTAGCGTAACAACTATAAACTCAATTTTACAATGGAAACCCGGAATTAGAAGGAGACGCGGAGGAACTAGAATAAATGGTTACAGGAAGTAAAGGAAAATTTATATAGGGCAGGAATTAGAGACTAGCAGAAAAAGACAGAGGATAGAAAGAACTGGAGAAGCACAGTCAATAGTATCGAGTAGCAGACTGGGACTAATCTGCTCTAAAAAGATGGACCTAGATAGCTTTTTAGCAGCTCAACCCCACCTGGTGTATTTAGCCATTTAATTTTCTTATTACACATTATTATTGGTACATCAAAAATTAAAAGGACGGTGCCTGTAATAAAATCTAAAATTCAAAATTTAATCAAGAAAAATAATAAATATTAAAATTTCCTATAAGTTCAAATTTATTTATTAAAATTTTTGATATAATTTTCATAAATAAATTACTTACTAATAACACTTTTTTAATTAATTCCAAAAAATTCATTTTGCAGCAATAATAAAATATTAGTATTTGTAAAATAAATATCAATCATATCATAAATAATACAGGTTTACAAAAAAAAACTAAATTTCGGACTATTTGACGAAACCATGTTACAAGGAGGTTTTTGGGGTGGCTGATCACGAATCCGGGGTCCGCTCACCTCTTTCACGCCAGGTAAAGGTCATTTCAAGGTCAAATCAAGATAAATCGACAGTCGCTCTGAGAAAGTATATTAGGGCGTTTTTGGTGTCGCTGATGACGAATCATTAGTCCGCTGACCTCTGTCACGTCTAGTTCAAGGTCAAATCAACATAAATCGACACAATCGCTCTGAAAATATAGGGGTTTTGGAGTCACTGATCATGAAAACTGCGGTCCGTTGAGCTCTACCACGTAAGGTAATGGTCATTTCAAGGCCAAATCAGGACAAGTCCACAAAACTGATTTGACCTTGAAATGACCTTTACCTGTCGCGGTTGAGCTCAACGGACCCCAGTTTTGTTATCAGCGACCCCAAAAACCCCCTAATATACTTTTTCAGAGCGATCGTGTCCATTTATCTTGATTTGACCTCGAAATGACCTTGAGCTAGACGTGATAGAGGTCAGCGGACACAAATTCGTCATCAGCGACCACAAAAACCCCCTAATATACTTTTTCAGAGCGACTGTCGGTTTATCTTGATTTGACCTTGAGATTACCATTACCTGACGTGATAGAGGTCAGCGGACCACGGATTCGTGACCAGCGACCCCAAAAACCCCCTAGTCATATGGTTTCGTCAAATATTCCGAAATGTATTTTTTTTGTAAACCTGTTTAATCAAAAGAATATCAATCTTTTAATTTAAATAGACAACTTTAAAACATAGAACTGCATTCACAACTGTATTCACAGTAAAAGTTTCAAAAGATCACACATTACGCTTAAAGTAAGAGGTAAATCAGCAGACGAGTCGTTGTGACTTCCAAAATATGACAACACCGCTGGAAGTGACAACGCACCTTGAACTACCCTATATATGGAAGCCATAACGTATGCTGTACGCTTCGGTATATACGTATATATATACAAAATTTATTTTGGTAAATCCTTTCCCCTCAATAGGTAGACCCATTTTATAAGCCCCCCTTTTACCAAATACACAATTTTTAAAAAATAATTCCTAGTAGAAAAGGTGGAAGTCGGACAGCCTCTTCTGTATACCGGAAGTCACAACTTAACGTGCATCAATATATATATATATATATATATATATATATATATATATATATATATATATATATATATATATATATATATCGATAAAAGGTACGTTGTCGCCTCGCGGTGAAAACTATGACGACCTCGCCTCACCCTTTTGTAGTTCTTTTTTTCAAAAAAATATATGCATATATACAATGAGGGGAACTTTCTAATTAAGAATCTCTAAAAAGGGGAAACGATTTAAAATGTTTTTATTATATATAAATTTACGATTAAATCCAATGCGCTGTCGCCTCACAACTATATATGACTAAGAATGAAAGCCGGTACGTTGTTGCCTCAGACGGCGTTGCCAAATATTCGAAAATGAATAAAGGATTGAGTGGGTCGAACTTTGGTGCACAGCGAGAGGTAGTATAGGTATTTATTACGGATATAGGTAAAGAAATAGTGGGAATTTGTTCACATGTTCTGTTGTTGTTTACATTAAAAATAAAGGATGGTTATTTTTGATATTTTAAATAAGCTTAAGATATGAACATGGTTTGTTTGGATTATATGTTTAAAAAAATTTTATTATTAGATATTCCAAAGCTAGTATTTTGCAATAAATTAAGCTAAGCCAAGTTATTTTGTGTGAATTATTGCTCTTATACAGTAAAATTATAAAGGCTCTTAACGATATAATTTATTATTTGCAGTAAACATATTACCTATCTCACAGAAAAAAGTGTCAACAATTTATTTAAAAATTTTAATTAAAAATCAGTGAACTAGTATACATAGTGGTAGGGGAGCAAAGTATGCTAAATGTGCAGTCACTCGAGCGCTTTGGGGACCTATTGGGATGTGAAGAGTAGGTATTAAAATCAAAAAAAGTTAAGTAAAGTTTTCCATTTTAGCGGGCGCTCGCCATTTTTTAATTTAATTTTCCATTTCCAACAATCGTTTTTTCCGATTATAACGCCATCTATCCATAATTCAAAAAAATGTTTCGAATAAAAGTTACTTATTTTTACGTAAGAAATCCAAATCTGCAATAAAAAATGAGGGTTCCTATTTAAGATTTTAAAGTAGCCCCCCACCCCACCTCCGTAGGGGGTCGTGTTTGATACCATTCGATAGATTTTTCAAAAATATTGAATAAGTGTATTTTACAGTTTTTCGATCTGATCTTCATTTCGCGAAATATCGCGGGATTCGTATTTAAAATATTAAATTTACCCCCACCCCTCTCCGTGGGAAGTCGTGTTTGGTATCATTCGATAGATTTTTAAAAAATATTAAGCACATATTTTTTAGTTTTTCGATCTGTCATTCATTTCGCGAAATATTCGCTTTTTTCTTGTGAAACTTTGGGACCCACCCATTTCCTTATGCCCGGCTCAAATCGTCAGATTTTTTAAATATACACTCTTTTGCATGTGCTTAACTTACCTTATCTTAATCTGACAATTTCGACTTTTTTTAAGGATAGATTTTTTTTTCGAGCCCCCCTTAACGAACTCCCCTGTGTTAAGAGCCAATATATGGTAGAAGTATATCTGCAGGGTACCAGATTTCTCCCCATATGATAATCTGACGCGCTCGAGTAACTGCAAAAATCCCCGCTTGGGCTCCCCTACCATAGCTGTAAAAATGTTCCAACAAAACGTATTCTTACAGCAAAGTGTACGAAAATAATCCATAAGGTGGTGAAGGTGGGGTGGTTTTAAGGGCGAAAATGGCTCTCTGAAATTTCTGGCTAAACATTGCATCGTTTATAAAAATTCAACGCAAAAGCTGTGGGCGATAAAAAAATCTACAATTTGTGTAGTGGTCTTTTTATCCTAATCTCAAAAAATTTTGAGAAAAACTCAAAACTAGGTTTTTAGGTACCTATTTAATTTTTTTCTTCTACAAAAATGATTTCATTATGTTTTGTTTAAATGTCAAACCCTTTAATTGAGGCGTTGGTTAGATGTTTATTATATCTAAGAATAAAAAAAAATATAAAAATAGCAACAAAAAGTAAAAAAAAATATTTCTATATTTTCACTTAAGCATCATATAAAAAACTTACATATGCCATACATATTTTATTTTTATAAGATGTTGAATTTTTGATTTTATAATATTGGAATTCATCTTTTTATCTAGATGGATATACGCCATCTTGAATATAATTTGAAAAGTGTTCTCTTAAAAGGTTTGTTTTTTAATATTTCTTCTTTGTGGAGGCACATATGAATCGCATTCGGAATCTTCCCTTGCTTGGTTTTTTGATGCTTTTGAGTAGTTTTTTTATTTGGATAGTACTTATCGTCACTGTCCGTTTTAAATTCTTTATTTGTTTGAGCCAGAACGTTATCTTTTGCAACCAACGCTTTACTTTTTTTAACTTTTTGCATACCTGCAATACTTGGAAAATTACTATTCGTATTTTGAAGATTGCTTTTTTTATTTTCTTCCGCATTTTTCTCAGTCGTGGTGAAAATCTAGTTCTTCAAGCGATTTTCTTTTATATTCTAAAGGAAGAGAATCCCTTTCCATTACTACTAAAAATTTTGACAATTTTACGGTTTGATAAATGTCATTCATAACATTCATCATGCATTTTTTCGTCATGATCCATAAACTTGACAAATTATTTAGGTTTAATTTTTGGACATACTTAAAATTTGTGCTACTGTTGCAATATTTTTGCGTAATTTGTTGCTTGATATAGCTTCAGAGTTTGTTAAAATAATTTTGCTTATCAATTTACGGATCGAAGCATCCCCTTTGTCCCATTTTAGCTTACTGCCTGGAACTGCAAACATATAGTTATTAACGTCGGACGACGTCAGACATGTATTTATGTCTTTGTTTTATTAAAGTTTCTATGAAACCTTGCAACATTTTTGAAAGTAAAATAACAACAGCTCAAGAACCTTTACCAGAACACACTGGAATTTTTTGTCCTCTCGTAAGTGCCTTTTCTCCTTCAGTTAAAACATTTTCAAAATCACTGAAATCCGTTTATCTTTCGTTACTAGATTGCTGAATTTTTAAATACTGAACATAACCTATTCGTCTTCTGTTAAAAATAATGGCTAATGCTAGAGCATAGTTAACTAAATTTTTATGTTTCAACATTATCAATATTGCTCTCAAACGTCTTCTGACACTTCACACCAATTTTAATAATTTCTTCTCAAAATATTTTAATATCACTTAGTGGTACTAGCTTTGGCAATTTTTGTTCTTGAATATCTTTGTTAGCGAGAGAAGCAATTTCCAAACTCCAACGATTTGTCAGCAACGTTTTCAAATTATGTATTTATAGCCCTTGGCCAATTCCTGTATTTGTCTTTCTGTTGTACACGTAAAATCAGCTGATTCTTTTAGTATTAAATGGAGGTGTTCATAGCAACATAGTTTTAGGTACGTACCCAAGTGCAACGCGATAATACGAGTAGGAGAACTGAAGGTCTTTTTAAAATTATTGTATACATATAAAACTAAAGACTAAGTAGTTTCGTGTTGCAACGAAATTGAAAATGCTTATTAATTTTTGATTTACATGTTTACTCTGATTGGAGTACGAAGGGAACCATTCTCGTTGGAACTTTACCTCGCTGAGCAGATGAGACGTGAATTATAAATTGTAAAATTCCCTCATCTTCCTTAGTCTCAGCATCCGTTATGGCTTGCAAATTTTAGAAGCCTCAAAGGTATAACCAGAGAAGGTTCCCATTGTTTTCAATCTGGTAGGATGTGGAGCAACATTTTTTGTGTTGTTTTATGTGCTATTAGTTTGAAAACTTAGTCTTTTGCTAGCAGTTGCCGCTAGGGCATCCCAGACATTTCGTTCGTTGCAATTCGTGACTGCACGCCGAGGTTTGTCCTAGTTGGGTCAGAGAGAGCAGCATATGTGCCTCCTGATGAGAGACTAATAAGTTTCGAAACCTGTAGAGGCGCTTGCAGCGCTCTCTGATTGGACTAGAATATGATGCGCCTGTAGTTTCGCGTTGCAACGAAATTGAAAATGCTTATTCATTTTTGACATATAAAACTCTTGGAGCACTTGAGATCGTCAAAATTTTTGGGTCTTAAAATATGCTTTAAAGCAATCGTATTATTATTTACCATCGTTCTATACTTAATAATAAATATAGAGAGGGTTCGCATTCTTCCACTACATGCATAGTTTATACCCTCTCTCTTATGGTTTTTTAAGTAAGAATTATCAAAATTAACGTAAATGTAAATGCTATACATCTTTCGTTTTGTAGAAGACTTTTGTTCCTTAACATTTAATTTGGGGACAACGTTTTTTGGATCCATTACACATGCTGTAAGGGTTTGCGATTCAGAAACGTAATTATTACTGGAACCACCACGGTTTTTTGCTTGCAAATTCTGTTATGTCGTTTATAATGATACCGTCATTTGCTAATAGTCTAGCTAGAAGGCTTACAAGACATAATCAATAAAGTTACAGAAGTGAGTCAGCGTTATGGACTGAATCCTAATATTAATGAACCTAAATATATGAGGATCAGGAAAGATAACGCATCAGTTGAAGGGCTAGAAAAAATCGTAAACAAATAAGCACAAACATGCAAATTACCTATAAGGATATTAATCTGGTGAGCAATATCAATGGTAAATAAAATAAATAATAAAATAAGGGTACTTCGATGATATGTATTTCCCGTGTTTTCTTTACATCGCCATCTATCAAGATCTTATTTTCAGTTATTTTGTTCGTTTCATGTCTTGTCAATTTATTTTTGTTAGTTTCTCATTTTATCGTCCTATATTTTTTTTGCTTGGAATATTACTGTTGTCATTTCTATTCAAACATTTTAATGTCAGAATACAGGTTTTTCTTTCAGAGCAGAAGTAGTAAACTTCTGATGTTGGATAGCGTTTTGTTGTTTCATTTTTGAGATTTTTGAAACTGTTGTTATTACTGCTCAATGATAAATTCCTTTACGAAATTTACTTAGATTGACTCCCGTTTGCATGTCACCCACATAAAGATATTTATTTTGGTTTTACATAGTTTTTTTTATTTGTGTTAAGCCATTCAGGTTCATTTTAGTGTTTTTCAACTTTCTGTAATTTCGATAGTAGGTATATCAGTGTTTATCCTTTGTCATAACTATTATTTTTTTTCCTACTGCTGTTACAGAAAAAATAATTTATGTTCTTACTTTTGTAATAAAGTCACATAATATAATGAATTTTTTATTTTTTAGGATTAAATTAATGACTGGTTAGAATATTCCTATCCTTTCGTCTTCATGATCCTTTGGGGCATAGACTTGTTCAGTTCCATATTATAATAACTACTTAAGTATTACATACGCTCCATGATTACTAATATTCTGTTTGTAATTTTTATTAATTCCTATGCGACCAGCTAACATATTTTTATTCCGGCATGCTCTCTCCCTTATAGAACTTGTTTATACAGGGTGTCCAGAAACTCTACCGACGAACGAAGACAGGCGATTCCTCAGATATTTTCCTAAGACAATTTAACCCAATTCACCTAGTCCGAAAATGTTTCCGAAGGGAGCTAGAGCTCTTGGAAGATGGCATCTAGTAATTAGTTTTTCTTAAATACCTCCAAAACGCTTCTATTTAAAAAAAAACGACATTTGGTAAGCCTATTCATCTTCCAGGGATAAATCGATTCCATCCATTGTGAATTTTTAGTACCGGTCATAGGCGTCCATTTTGGGTAGGGCAACGGTTATTTTATAGCATAACTTTTTTGTCTTTAGCGTTTAAGTATTTTTGACTCTGGATTTTTAAATTGTGAGGTATTCTAGAATTAAAAGATACTCTTGCTTTAATTCGGTAGGACACATCGATTTCTAGAAAAATTTATTTGAAAATTTCTCGTTTTTTGAATTTGAAAAGAATTTAAAAAAACGGTGCCAGTCCAACATTGTTTGATTTGCTTGTCTAGATAATTGCTAAGAAGAAATGCGTTCAATGTGCGTCCCCGTTTAGGATTTTGTCCTCTTCAGGGTTTGTCGTGAATGTATTGTGTGGCAGTAAAAGAAAACAGTCCGAAAAACACAATGGGGCAAGTGTCGTGTCCTGGTGTTTTTCCTTGGTTATGCCGGACGGTGGTGTCCAGAAGGCTAAAAGTCAACAGAGAAGAAAGTTTTGATGGATTGTTGTTGGTTCCATAGACATTTACGTGTACTGTCCGTGCTTTGCTCTCGACCAGTCTCCCTAGAAACCATTGTACAACGACAGGCGGAAAAAAAACGGTGTATTTTACCAACTTGAAGCAAGAGTAACTTTTAGTACCAGAATACCTCATAATTTAATAATCTAGTGTCAAAAATGCTTAAAAATGAAAGACAAAAAGTTATGCGATAAAATAACCGTTGACCTACCCAAAACGGACGCATATGACCGGTACTAAAAATTTGCAATTAATGAAACCGATTCATCTCTGGGATATAAACAAACGTACCAGTTTTCGTTTTCTAAATAGTTTTTTTTTTAATTATTTTTAATTCAAGAAACGAAAAATTTTCAAATCGATGTTTCTAGAAAATTGTATATTCTATGGACTTAAAGCAAGAGTACCTATTAGTACTAGAATAATTCACAATTTAAAAATCCATAGTCAAAAATGCTTAAAAATTAAATAAAAAAGGTATGGGATAAAATAACCGTTGCCGTACCCAAAACGGGCGCCTATGACCGGTACTGGAAATCCACAATGAATGGAATGGATTTATATCTGGATGATAAATATGCGTAATAATTTTCGTTTTTCTAAATAGAAGCGTTCTGGCGCTATTTAAGAAAAACTAATTAAAAGACGCTCACAAAGAGCTCTAGCTCCCTTAGGAAGCATTTTCGGACTAAGTGAATTGGGTTAAATTATCTTAAAATTATCTGAGGAATCTCCTTTTTTCATTTGTCGGTAGAGTTTCTGGACACCCTGTATAAGGGCAACAATTTTAAATCGTGAGCTGCAACTTATATCATAAAGTTTTTAGCTGACTTGTTACGGTACCGACGGCGCATATTTTTATATTTCACGACCTAATACCCAATGCAAACTGAAAGCGACGTTGCCAAAATCTGAGGCAACAAGGTACCGGTTGTTAAACAAAAAGTAGAATTTATATGCTGAGGCGACAACATACAGCTAGTCACTGCTGCAATGCCGATACTAGCGCCAGTGATATACTGCCGAACTGACGAACCAAAAAATAGTGAAAAGGGGTACGTTGTCACCTCAAAACTATTTTTTGCACATCGACTCATAAGTTGGTTGGGAAGCTGTCCTGAAATTTTCAGCCCAAAACGTTGTCGCCTCACCAAAGTGAGGCGACAACGTCATATATGAGGCGACAACGTCTACCGATTCACCGTTTCTGAGGCGACAAGGTACCCCTTATCAATATATATATATATATATATATTTATGTACATCCTACTATCAATTTGGCATCGATACATTATGCATTTACCATCGATTTGGCATCGTCTTGCAAAGTGGCATCTGTATATCGATGCCACTTTACACTACCTTAATAACTTTATTCCTGTACTTGCTACCAGAAGTCTAATCAGCTCGGTAGTTAGAGATTTGATTCCTTGATGTTACTTTAATATATCAGCTTTCTTTGTTTACCTCTTACTAAGTTATATAAGTTTATTCCATAAAATGTTTGAGGCCAAAATGATCGTACAGTGAAAATATTATATACATTTAGTTCAGTGTTTTACCGTTTTGTCGCTGCTGTTATATACATGAAAACGTATATCCCACTTTCATTATCAATCATTTTGGCATCAGAAATTTGGCATCACTGTTGAATACAATATTATTCGCAACGAAAAATAGACAATTTGAGAATGTATATATTATTTTCATAAAGAAATCATTCTGGCATCATGTTTTATTTAAAAATAGGGCATATCAGAGATATGCCTTAGGCATCATAGAAGACAATGACACAGAAAAATCAAACAAGCAATATGTCAAAAGGGCCTTAGTTATGTATCTTCGGTCCTGTTGGTCCAATCGTGATGTATAGCACCTCTAATGATAGGATTTGACAAACAGAATACAATGAGAGAAAAATCAAATACAACAGCATGTCAAAAGGGCCTTAGTCGCGTATCTTCGGTCCTATTAGACCAATCGTGACGTACGGCATCTCAAATAATAGGACTTGACAAATAGAATACAATGACACAGAAAAATCAAATACAGCAACAAGTCAAAAGGGCCCTAGTTATGTATATCTAGTCCTATTGGTCCAATCGTGACGTACAGCAGCTCAAATGGTAGGGTTTAATGAACAGAATACAATGATACAGAAAAATCAAATACAGCAATATGTCAAAAGGGCCTTATTTACGTATCTTCGCTCCTATTGGTCCAATCGTGGCGTACAGCACCTAAAATAACTGGAGTTGACTAATATAATACAATGACGTATGAAAATCAATTACAGCAGCATGTCAAAAGGGACTTAGTCTTGTATCTACGGTTCTATTGGTCCAATCGTGACGTACAGCGTCTGAAACGATGGGATTTAACTGGCAGAATAAGATGTTGTAGACAAATGAAAATGACGGCATGTAATAACACTTTAAAATTGTAGAAATAAAATAAATTAACGCACATGGTATGACATATTATGTGAGAATATTTAACAAATAGAATACGATTACATACGTCCAGTTTTTGACAAGCGACTTCTCTACATATGATAAACGCGAAAGGGCCCCAACGTTCACTGCTCGACATAGGCCTCCCGTTCACTGCATATACCCGCTGCTTTCTGACTCTGTGACTTGAGAGGATAGGATTTAACGAATAGAACGACAAAGAAGACTAAACAAGGCAGCTCACGGGAAAAACACAACTGTCCGTTTTATACTCTACAGGGAAGCATCAAATATTCAACGTAAGAATATATTATAACGGTATGATAAATCTTTTTCTTTTTTTTTTTTTCATTTAGTGCATTCCGTACGTTTTTTAAACATAATCAGGAGAAGTTGTTGAATTTCTGAAGTCTATAAAAGAATTTCTTAACAAACCTTTTTTTAATTGTGTTATGGATTATTTTTAAGAATGTGTTTAAAAGGTAGCTCGCAGGCTTATTGTTCAATGGTCTTATCACTTTCAAGCGCCTCTCTTTTTTGTAGGACTATTAATTGTTAATTGTGATTTCAATCATTCTAGCGGGGCAATGCCTTTGTTATCCATTTAATTTTTTTCCTCAATTAATTGAATGCCTCCTACTGGTGTTTGGTCTAAGCTTACCGCTTTTCCCCATTTAAGCTAAAGTGCTCGTCAAAAGTTAGGGATATAGAAAATTATGCTCATTTTCATAGCTAATTTTTTCGAGAACACATTAACGGATTCCATAATTTTTTTTAATATTTTAGATTTTTCTTTAGTATTTACACAGTTGTGCAAAGGTTTACACAAACTTCTTTTTTGTACTTATACCGAGTGGTAGGTATAAGTACAGAAAAGAAGTTTGAGTAAACCTCTTGTTAGGTATTAGTTACGTATCTTCACTCCCATTGGTCCAAACGTGTCGTACGGCGGCTCAAATCATTGGAACCAGCCAATAGAATACAATGACAATGACTAGGGAGCGGATTTATATGCGATCAATTTTGATGAAATATGCGCATATATATGCGGTAAAAAATTACGAAATATGCGCAAGATATGCACAAAAATTCAAAAAATACGCATTTCGGGAAACCACAAATTTTCTGTCTTATTTAGCAATCTTATTTATTATCTTTCAAATAAAATCTTTTTTTATATATGCAATTTATTCACAGTTTTTACAAAAACTGCTACCAATAGTTACCTATTTAAAATAAAACAACAATATCACTATAAATATTATCTTCGATTATAATTCACTACAATGTGTTTTTCCAAATTCTTTACGAGGAAACATAATCTTTGATCAGATAAAATATTTTTATAACTTGAAAAACTCCTTTCAACATGAATAATTGGTGCGTATTTAAAATAACTTGTTAATTTCCGTTAGAAAATCGTAAATGTATGGCTATTGTAAATTCTCTTAACAATAGAGGATTTAAAAGAATCACCAGAATTATAGGTACCTACTAAATATAACACAAGTAAATAATATTCGGATTTCCGTTTAACCATCCTTCGTCATTTTAACATCCTACAATCATTTCATAACGGCGTACTATCCTATAAGTACTTTGTGTAAAGATCGGGTATTTTCTAAGAAAAAATGAAAGGCAGTGAATGAGCTGTCTCTCTTGGTTCTCGAATTAATAGAGACGACAGCCTGTGCGGGGAAATATTTTGTCGAATTAAAAAATTTAAATTTTGTTTTGGACTAATGAAATAAAAAATTTTAGTAGTTCCAAAATTACACAAAATCTAGGCATCGGATAAAAAAGTTTATTTGAAGAAAGTGTATTTTTTGTTCTTCTTAATGGCGGTACAGGCTCGTTTTTTTAATATTGTATTTAATTACAGAATAATTTTCACATATTAATATATTTTTCAAATTGGGCTCTGTACCGCCATTCTTTATTATATTACGGATACGTGTACCAAATATCTCGAAAAAATATTCAAAATTACAGCCGCAATCTTGGAACGCGTTTTGGCTACCTGTTGATCGCTACTGTATCACCTTAAACAATTTTTTAAACAAATTCACAAAAATAATTTTTTCATTACGAACGATTTTTTTAGATAAGTTGGGTTATTCTGAGCAAGAAAGGTATCTTGTGATTTTTCTCTAAAATTGATTGTTGTCGAGTTATAATATGGCCATTTTCGCATTTTTCAGGTTTTAAATCGCGTATAACTCAACAACAATCAATTTCAGAGAAAATTGACAAGAGACCTTTTTTGTTCAGAATGTCCAAAGTTATCTAAAAAAAATTTGTTCAAAGTGAAAAAATTATTTTTGTGGATTTGTTTAAAAAATTGTTTAAACAATTTTTCGACCACGGCACCTTGTGAATATGTTATAAGGACCTCTTTTTGAGTAAGTTGGTGCAAAAAAATCGAATCGGAATAATTTCACTAACGGGGGCGACGATAAATCCGGGACTATAGCGCTAATTATTAATAATTAAAAATAACAGCTTTGTAATAAAATAATGACAAAAATCTCTTCAGGACCTTGAAGCAGGGGTTTGAAACTTGATCTGCTCACTTTTTAATTTCATAATAATAACTTTTAATCGAGTTATTAAGACTTGAAAATGGCCATTTTCGCATTTTTCAAATTTTTAATCGCATGTAACTCGACAACAATCAATTTTAGACAAAAATGGCAAGAGACCTTTTTTTGCCCAGAATGACACAAGTTATCTAAAAAAAATTGCTCGAAATGAAAAAATTATTTTTGTGAATTTGTTTAAAAAAAAATTGTTTAACCAATTTTTCGACCAAGGCACCGCCCGGCACCCTGTGGATATGTTATAAGGACCTCTTTTTGAGTAAGTTTGTGCAAAAAAATCGAATCGGAATAATTTCGCTAGCGGGGGCGACGATACTGCCCGGTCTACTTTTGATGCTGATGGTGATAGAATAGATACTTTTTAAATAACAAAAATAAAACTTTTTTTAAACACTTTAAAAAATTTGTGGCGTGTTTTCCCCGAAAAGTGCGTTATTTTTTAGATATTTTACGTTGAACTAGTCGATTTGGAATTTGACGAATAAGAACCAACTTTTGATCAGCTCCAACTCTGTTTTTATTGTGTGTCCAGGCTTCATACATACATAATTTTTTTTACTGTTTTATAAGCTTTATATTTGCTAAGAATAGTTTTTCGATCAAATACTTACTTATTGATTTATTTGCGAAAAACCATCTAAAAACAAAAGTTACAAGGAATTTAATTAGTTTATCCACTTACGGACTTATTTGGACCTATATTTTTTCACACTCGAGAAGGGGGTGGTACTCATCCCCAGAAAAAAAGCACACACTGGCACAATATCACTTTTTTCTTTGACATGTAGGCTTATGCCAAATTTCATGCCAATCCAAGCGATTTTGTAAAATCCAAAAAAAACAGTGAGTAAATTGTCCAATGATATCTTTAAAAAAAGACTAGTGCATTTTACAAAAATTTAGGTCAATAAATACACACACCGGCAAAATTAGCCGAACACCTTAAAAATGGGACATGTTTGATGTCTCGAATTTCCTATACCAGTGATCCGATTTAAATGATTCTTTTAGTATGTTATAGCCTTATTATTTAAGAATATCGTTGTAATAATATTTTTCCTAGACAGGTAAATATCATTTTATACAGGGTGTACCAATCATACTGTGTTTTTTTCTTAAAGTTTGGGTCACCCTGTGGAATATTCTAGCATATGGAAAATATTAAAATTAACGCTCAATTGTAGATTTAGGTGTTGTGTTTTTAACATTTTCCTTTTTGATTCATTTACTTTTGTGGGATACTAAAAAAGTTATGTGCGTTAAGAACTATCCATGATTTTCATCAATAAATCCTCATAGTAGTAAGAAGGAGGTATGCTAAATTTGCAGTTACTCGAGCGTTATGGGGACCTATTGCATTGTGAAGAGTATGTAATAAAACCAGAAAAAGGTTTAGTTAAGTTTTCCATAAAGTGGGGGTTTTAATTTAATTTTGCATTTTAAACAATCGCTTTTTTCCGATTATAGCGCTATCTATCCATAATTCAAAAAAATGTGTCGAATAAAAGTTGCTTATTTTTACGTAAAGAATTCGAATCTGCAATAAAAATTTGGGGCTCCTATTTAAGATTTTAAATTAAATCCCCCACCCCACCTCCGCCGGGGCTCGTGTTTGGTGCCATTCGATAGATTTTTCAAAAATATTGAATACGTGTATTTTGCAGTTTTTCGATCTGATGTTCATTTCGCGAAATATCGCAGGGTTCGTATTTAAAATTTTTAATTTACCCCTCACTCCTTTCCGTGGGGGTTCGTTTTTGATATCATTCGATAGACTTTTGAAAAATATTGAACACGTATTTTTTAGTTTTTCGATCTGACGTTCATTTCGCGAAATATTCGCTTTTTTTGTGAAACTTTGTGACTCGCCCATTTTCTTAGGCCCCGCTCAAATCGTCATATTTTTTAAATATACACTATTTTGCCTATTCTTAACTTACTTTATTTTAATCTGATGATTTCGAATTTTTCTAATGATAGATTTTCTTCGGACACACCTTAACGAACTCCCCTGTATCAAGAACCAATCTCTTCACAATCCAATAGGTCCCCATAACGCTCGAGTAACTGCAAATTTAGCATACTTTCCTCCCTACTATGAGGATTTATTGATGAAAAACATGGCTAGCTGTTAAAGCACATAACTTTTTTATTTTCCAACTTAAGCACATGTATCAAAAAGGAAAATGTTAAGAAAGCCTAAGTCTATAATTGAGTTTTAATTTTAATATTTTATATATGCTAGAATATTCCACAGGTTGTTCCGAACTTTAAGAAAAAAACACAGTATGATTGATACACCCGGTATAAAATTATATTTACCTGTCTAGCAACAATATTATTACAACGATATTCTTAAATAATAAGGCTATAACCTTCGTTAATCTAAGGCTATAACTATAACATACTGAAAGGATCACACAAATCGAACAACAGGTTTAGGAAATTTGAGACATCAAACATGTCCCATTTTTAAGGTGTTCGGCTAATCATTTTGCCGATGTGTGTAATATGAAAACAGCCGAATATGAACCAATGTTAAATGTTTTTACAAAGTATTGTTTATTTTTCGCTACTCGAAGTGAACTATTAAACTGGTTTAACAAAATACATGACCAGCTCGAAAAGCCGACCGATCGTTAAATGATACAATCCGACATTGTAAAACAAAAGTTACTTGACCACCTCAACTAATTTAGAATTTTGTTTATATTTTCTTCAGACATTCCTTAAGCTAACGCTGTCAAGATATTTTTGTTTTATGCTTATTTTTTGTTTAACAATAATAAATATGTTGAATTTTCACCCTTTTTTGCAAAACAATTCTTTGTTTAGACTTCTGATTGATATCAAAAAGTCAAAATTAGATAAAACTAAAAAACTCGACAGCGTTACCTCGAGAAACTCATAACCTAATAAAATTTTTTGAATTTTTGGTTTACCATGACCTAACGATGAGTTTTGATATCCACCGCAAAATTCATTATATTTTGAGGTGTCTTTTACAAATTTGCTGCCGTTGGCTTATTTTTCAGTAGTACCTACTCTTTGGATTTCTTCTTGAGTAATCTACGAATTATACTGAATATGCCTATTTAAATTAGAAATAAAATAAATCTACCATACTTAAAAAAAAATGGTGTTTGGAATATTGGTTTCAACCCCTTCGGCCCCCTTAAGGATATCTATGACACGATTTTGATAGGCAACCCATGCTAGAAATATTTGTCTATGTATGAAATTTAATAAAAATGTTTCATCCTGCAAGCAGATGGGTACAGGTCGACCTATATTCGGATCCCGTACTACTAGCTCCACATAACATTTGTAGTTCTGCAGTAACTAATCAATATTTTGACACATTAAGTTTTTGTTTTGTCTTCACTACTCGATTTTAAATCATTTATTATAAAAAATATGCAGTATTTCTCTTGTTTTTATACAAAGAAGAAATTTCTAAATTTAAGACGAAATATTTTTAAATTGATTTATTATTACAGACATTTATTATCCTTACATTTTCTGGCGCTTTTCCTCGCAATTTTTAATTATCCACATGCAGCAATGATTTTTGCACGAGAGTTTAATGAAAGGGTAACAAATAAATTGGAAGTTCTGTCTGACAAAATACATGGAATATTTTCGTAGTCTTACGTTTCAAATTTTTAACCTGTTCCACAATTAAAACTTCCCATGTTCCAGTGTTCCCGTACATCAAAGTTTGTCCCACTAGACACCGTTAAGCTATTAACAAATTTTCAGCTTGCTATTAATCAACTTTTTTTGGTAATATACCAGGTCTATAAGATTTGACTAATTTTGAGTAAGGTTTGCCCAACTTCCAGACAATTTTTTAACCGCATATGACATCAAAACCAGAATTAAAAATTCGGTTTCGACTTCTTAATACACGTAAATTGATCAAGTATATTTTTCTGTGACTATGTGTGTCACTTCTGGGTACACCATTTTAACCGGAAGTGGTATAAAAACTAAAAAAAGTATTTCTTTTTTCTCATTTTTCTAATGCGCGTTAAATTTCTAATCGCTAGTACCATCTATGGGTTATATTCTTTCATTCGACCTCATCATGTCATTATATCTGACAGACGGACGGAGACAGGCATAAAACCGGAAGTATATATTTGTTCTCGTCTTTCTAAGGCGCGTCGAATAATACATAGTTTGTACTATTTATGCGAATTTAGAACAATACTTCGGGTTGCAACTCTTTATCCTGAAGTCGGAGGCCAAATTTCTCACCTTTAGTACCATCTTTGGGTTATAAGCTTTCATTCGACGTCTAATTTGTCATGTTTTACCCCAGCATCCGACAGGTGAACTTTTTTGCCACTAACAGACAGGTGGGGTGTGACAAACCCCAGCAATAAAAGAGTTAAAGAATCTCAAAAAATATCTCTACGTTTATATTAGTTAACAGAAACAGTAAAGATGCAGTAGAAATAAACAAACCAAGACACGTTAAATGATACTAGGAGCACCCCCGAATCATAATTTACAATGTGTAAACTTTGGAAATCATGACTTGGAATTTACAATGTATATACATTGTAAATAATTATGATTCGGGAGTGCTCCTAGTAGCATTTAACGCAAATTTCTACGTATTATGCCTGTTTCTTGTTGAAAATAAAGAAAAAACTTTACCAATTATGGTTTCATTTCGAAAACAACATACGTTCACAAACTTTAAAATAATATCAAAAAAATACGCAACATTTAGACTTTGTTGGTCTTTCAGATAGATGCATTTATAACCCATAATACTTATATAAAATATAGTATTACTATCAGAATCTTTAACTGCTAATGGAAATATTTTTACGTTTCCTGAAAAATTTACACATTGTAACATATAGTGCGTCCATAAAGTAAAGCATAAATTCATTATTTCGTAAACCCTGTATAAATAATTATATTAACGTTTATATTATTGAATAGAGAATTACATACCCTTTCAATTGAGATATTACATGACCCCTAATCTTATTTAAAAAAATCAACGATTACGTCATCACGCCCAGATGGATGACGTCACTAGTATGATATGTATGCTAAAAAATTGTAATTTAAAAATAAAAATCGACCTGTTTCGGTATCTTTCCATAAAGTCCCCGGTTTATGAAATAATGAATTTATGCGTTACTTTATGGACGCACTGTATATTGTTTCGCAATGACCCATTCAATTATTATAAATGCAATTAACCATTCACTATGTCATGAAAATGGCAATATAAAATTAATTTTTCAAATGTCAAACTTTAAAATTTGTTTTTGTTAACAAAAAAATAATTTAAATAGCTATTATGAAATTCGTTACAAACAAAATCTGATATATTTCAACTAAATGAAATAAAATGCCAAGTGAATTATTAAACTCCTTCAGGTACCCGTTCAGACCCAAGAGCCTACAATGGTTTTTTACCTGAGTGCGAATGGAATACTTTTAACGTGAAACGATCGTTATTATGTATCTAACTAGGTACTGACTTTTCCGTAAAATATATATCATGGCAACATCCTGTTGTTACCAAAATGATGTTTAAGCAATGTTTTTGACCTACGGGAGTCAAATTGTCTGTATAGTGTAAGGAATAAAATATATAAATAAATCGGATTACTCAAAATCCGACAACGGTGCCAAGCCTAAAGCAGTGTATTAAGCGAACATTCACGGTTTATATCTAGAAAATGATAGCATTTCTTGGTGATGCCAAATGACTGCAACGTGAAAAGGTGTCAATATGATAGCGGGATGTATATATATATATATATATATATATATATATATATATATATATATATATATATATATTGCATTTGCGTCCCTCGTGGCTTCTGTATAGTTTTGACTCTTCGTGACTTCCGATCAATATACAGCGTGTATATTTACAAGAATGATTCCATACAGTTAGCGCTCGCTTTGGCATCCGTTATACTGGCAACAATGTACTTATAATATCAAGTAAAATATTTAACCTTGGTCGTGTTTACGTGAGAATTTAGTTGAAGAACCCAGACAAATTCTATTTATAACTTTTGCCAACTAGGTGGTTTGCTCGGATATACGATAAAGATTTGCTGTAAATTCTTTGTTTTCGTTTTTATACTCTTAAATCAGGTTAGAAAAACTTATTTCTTGGGTGTAGTTATGAATAATGTATTTTCTAGACTTTAAAATTTTCTATTTTATTTCGATGGAAGATTATGGATTTCGGAAGATTTCGATGGAATAAGTTATAATGTAATATACCTAATACCACTATATACCCTTGACAAATTTTTTTTTTTTTAGTTAATAATTGTTTGATGAGCCTTTCGATAGGTTAGGTTAGGTTTCTCTCTCTTTCTTTCTCCCTCTCTCTCTCTCCCTCTCCCTGTAATACCTTCCCTTATTATGAAGTATTGGGCGCTCTTGCGTTTCTTAGCCAAAAATCAAAGATGGCTGATTCGCAGGATTAGCGCATTCTTTTCTGTTTTATTCTTTCGAAATTTGCTATACAAGTATTTTCCATTGCTCTCTGTTTCTCGCTCTTTGTTTGACTTCTCTTCATCTCAACGCCAATTCTTTCATGATCTCTTGTAACAGTTCTTCTCCAGCTATTAATATTTAGATTTTGGTTAACTGTGATATATCGCCTGTGTTCCAGATTTTCCTTAAGAGGAAACAGTAGCGATCAACAGGTAGCGAAAATGCGTTCCAAGATTGCGGCTGTAATTTTGAATATTTTTTCGAAATATTTGGCACACGTATTCGTAATATAATAAAGAATGGCGGTACAGAGCCCAATTTGAAAAATATATTAATATGTAGAAATTACTCTGTAATTAAATACAATATTAAAAAAACGAGCCTGTACTGCCATTAAGAAGAACAAAAAAATACACTTCCTTCAAATAAACTTGTTTATCCGATGCCTAGATTTTGTGTAATTTTGGAACTACTAAATTTTTTTATTTCATTAGTAGTTCCAAAATGACACAAAATCTAGGCATCGGAAAAAAAGTTTATTTGAAGAAAGTGTATTTTTTTGTTCTTCTTAATGGCGGTACAGGCTCGTTTTTTTAATATTGTATTTAATTACAGAGTAATTTCCACATATTAATATATTTTTCAAATTGGGCTCTGTACCGCCATTCTTTATTATATTACGAATACGTGTGCCAAATATATCGAAAAAATATTCAAAATTAGAGCCGCAATCTTGGAACGCGTTTTGGCTATTTGTTGATCGCTACTGTATCACCTTAATGCATTATATGATTATATAATGAGTGCATATTGTGCCTTTACTATCCTTTTTTCTACAACTGCTCTACTAGCGCCTTTTTTCCATGATCGATCCCAGATATGTAAAGTTATCTACATACCTCCTGTATTTGTCTTCCTTGTATTTTAATTTTAGTTTCTTGGTTGCTGTTTTTTTTTTAGTTTGTTTTTTTTGTCTTTATCTTTAGGCCCATTATCTTGGGAGTATTTTGCAAGCTTGTCGATCTTCTTTTGGTTATGGCTGCTATGTTCGATTAGGGGACAAATGTCATCTGCGAACTACAAATCGTCCAACTAGTTATGCAATTTCCATCTAATACCTGTTTTATTATCGCTTATTTTCTGCATGATTCAGTCCGCTTTTATTATAAATATTGTCGGGGATAGCACACATTTTTGTTTAACTCCGCTTTGTATAGCTATATCTACTACCATTTTTCCCGCATGTTCTAGTCTGGCTCTATATTTCCTGTAAAATAGTCTGATTAAGTTGATTTATTTTATCGGTAGTCCATATAGTTTTAGAATCTTCCACATTTGTTCTCTGTTTATACCATCGAAAGCCTTTTCAGAAAGTAAACATGTTTATATTTTTTTGCCATTCACCAGCTTGTTCCAAGATAATTGTAGAGTACAAGAGATACAGAGGTACAGGGACAAGATACAGAGGTAGGTACAGATATAATACAAATGTGGTCGATAGTGTAGCGTTTTGGGCGAAAACCTTCTTGGTTGTTTCTTAGTCTTAGTTTCTTGTCTATTTCTGGCTTCAGTCTATTCAATATGATATTTGACATTATTTTGAATGTGGCACTTAGCAGTGTTATTTCTCGCCAATTCTCGCATTTATTTAAATCGCCCTTTTTTGGTATCTTAATGGTTAAACCCACGTTCCATTTCTGTGGGAGCTCCTGGTCGGCCCATATCTTGTTAAAGAATTTGTGTAACATTTGTACTGATTCGTTTGCGTCCGCCTTTATTAAATCTATCAGTAGTTTGTCGTTTCAGCGGCTTTGCCATTTTTTTAGTTGATCCAGTGTGTTTTGTATTTCTTCTTTGGTAATTTCAACTGTTTTAATGTTTATTTCCTGTATTACATTATCTCCGTCTATATGTGGTGTTTGGAATATATTTCCTCGCAGGGTTCTTTTCATCTTTGTATTATTTTATGTTCTGATTTAATTATATTATTTCCTTGTTTATCTTTGATTTGTTTATTACTGTTTAGTGTTTTCCCTGTCAAATTTCGGATGATATTGTACTGTATTTGTTGGTCGTTTTCTTGCGCAACTTTTTCTGACATTTTTACCATATGATTTACGTAGTATCTTTTGTCTTTTCTGGCTTGCTTTTTAACCGCTATATTTTTCTTTGTATTTCCTTTCTACTACTTTTCCCTAAAATAAGGTTTTTGTCAGGACACTTGACCAGCCAGGTAGCAAATGGTTGTTTTAGTTATACCTATTACATTATAAATACAACAATGCCCGTCACAGTTCGGACGAGAGTTTTAATTATTAACAAATAAGGGTCAAATATGACAATTTTTTCGTTTAAATGGCTACAGGTAAAAATAACGTAATTAAATATCTTATTTAGATTATTCATCTTTTAGTAGATAAGCAAAGGTTTAAAATGGAAGTTTTTGAGTTTTGTTCTGATTATTTGTTACTTCGGAAATTGCAAAATAAAACTAAATTTCGAAAATAAAGAAATTGCTATAACTTTTGCAAAAATGAACTTAAGACTTTGATATTGCATGAAATGTTGAGTCAAACAGTCCACATAATGCATAAAAAAATGCAAGACGAGTTGTCAATTAGTCTAAATTGCATTCGATTTGTTTATCACAAAGAACTTTTTTGCAATGTTGTTGTTCAGAAAATAATAATGATACAGCAATTCTGTGGAAACCACAGAAAAGAAGAATATTTACATTTTCAACTTATTTAAAAAATCAATAAGAAGTCATTTTTACCATTCTGAAAACATTTTACGAAAGTAGAATCATTTTTGGCTTATAAACAATTTGAATAACCATATTAACATATTGACTAAATCTGCGTTGGGATTTGAAAAGCTGATATTTTGACACGAATTTAAAAAAATAAACTTTTCGCCTAGGTTAATTACAACTTTAATTTCGTTAATTTCGCCTAGGTTAAGCCACTTTTATTACTTATTTAATTTACAGTTACTTCTATATACATAAAAGTCTCCTGTAACAGTGTTAGTTATCATATTCCTCCGAAACGGCTTGGCAGATTTTTATGAAATTTTACACATATATTCTGTAGGATTGAAAATAGATTGTAATCTATTATTTATACCCATAAGTTATAAGGGGGTTACCCTCTGCCACTTTTTTATTGTTTTAGAAAAAATTGTCTACCTTAATTTTATAGTATGTACCATTAAAAATATATATACAACCCTTAATTTTCACCCTTCTATCACTAAGACCCTATTTTTTAATAGCCATCTATTTATTTACATCTATAAAATTCCTGTCGTAATGTTAGTTGCCATAATCCTCCGATACCGCTTGAACGATTTTTATGAAATTATATATGTATACTCGAAGGTCTTAGAATCATAATTATCGGCCCCATAACATTTTGTATTGTTAGGTAGGTATATGTGTACATAACATACTCTACAAGACTACAAGAAATATATATAAATTTTAAAAAAATAATGATCAAAATCCATCAACTATCTCTGGAGATATAAAGAGCAACATATCTTTGAAAAATAAATTTCATTTTTTGAGTGCACGGATTTTAATAATTCCCCTCCACCGACCACGAGTCGATTTCGTTAGGGCGTTATTTTTAAAGATATATTAACCACTCTGTTCAAGTTTACTCAAACTTTTACATATAAACTATATACATACCTTGAACTTCAAACTAGCGCTAGTTAGCTTTCTTAATAAAAAAAAGTGGCTAACTTTGACCGTAATTAACCAAGGTGAATGTTTTTTTAACATTTATGTAAAAGTACACATCGAAAACAATGTGATAACTACATGGGTATTTCCTGTACACCAACAATCAGCAAAATATACGGAAGGATCTTAAAAAACCGAATAGAGACAAATACAAGAAAATGGAAGCAGAAGAACAAGCAGGATTTAGAGCCGGAAGATCTACAATTGATCACCTTTTTGCAATCGCACAAGTCATGGAAAAGAAAACAGCGATTAACCAAGAGATTCATTTCGTATATTATATTGATCTGAAAAAGGCATACGACAGTGTACTTGCATCGATTTACATAAAAATTTGGGATTAGGATCATATCACCCTGTACTTCATATTCTAGATCATGCTTAAGGGCGTTGATTATTTTAGGGGTGTAACCAACCCCTTATTGACAAAAATATATAAAAACATTGTAAATTTTAATATGGGTAAAATTTGGTTTTGATTGGTTAAATAATGATTGTTTTATACTTTAGGATAAAATATCATATTTCAACCCTTAAAAACCACGCTTAATAACATCACAATTTTTATAAGTAGATAGTTTAATAGATCTATACAGAAAAAAAGTAGAATTAAAGAATTACAAAAACATTTATTTACAAAAAAATACGAATTTACAAATATGTACAAATACAAATAGTTTTTTAGTCATCTTCCAGTATATCAACCGGTTCTGTGGTATTATACATACATTGAAAATTATCCATAAGCAGCCTATTCGATATTTAAAAAAAAATCGTTTTCTAAACATGGCTCCTTCATTTTTGACGATAAAAAGTTTTTTCAAAAATAATTCTGTAGGATTTTTGAAGAGTTCTAAGACCGTGAAAACTAAATTCTGTAAGATCCCTTAGTTTTTAATTGGGGTGAGTTTAAAAGACTCGAATAAGGGGGTGTCTGCTCGTAAATAGAGGTTTCAAATAGCCATAGTATCTCGCTATCTGTTCACTGTAATGAAAATCCATGCACAAGAGAATTTTACTTATTAAATAATAAGCTACAATTTAATAGTCCATAATTTTTTCGTATCTCCAGTATTTTCGGAGATATTTTGAAGTAAAAGGTGACATAGGAAATTGCAAAAAATCAATTTTTCTTTAAAGTCCAATTTTTCTAAAATTAGGTCTTTTAAATGGGTCAAACTACTTGGGTGTATTGATAATACGAATATAAAGGGAATTACAGAAAGGTGAAGACCAATTTTTAATCAGTAGGGTAGTTAGTGGGTTGTTTTCACTGATTTTTTCATGGAGAATAGCAGGTACCGACATTTTTTGATCATAAGTCGCTTAATTTTCATGCTAGGAGCTTCATATTATTATTTTTTGAAAGGTCTATCATTATACTTAAAAAGATTATTTAAGTTTAATTTAATTTGTGTTACTAAAAGATGCATTTTTGATATCTACAGTTTTTTTGATTAAATCCATATTTTTCGAGGTATTCTCAAAAAACCATCTAAAAAAGTCGATTTTTTCGTCGAAAAACTGTTACTTTCAAGCGCGAATATCTCGAAAAAATACTAGTTTTACGAAGAAAATGTAAAAAACATTTTTTTCTTAGAATTCATTTTTACATCGATTTACGTGGTTAAAATATAATAAAAAATTCCCGTCCCCGAGATGGGGTGGCAACCACCCCAAGCTTTTAGCGTACAGCGGCATGATATAGAAAATGATCCTTGGACTATTCCCTACCCTCTGTGAAAATTTCAAGTAAATCCATGCTGGACGAAAAAATTGCGAGCCAAAATGCTTCATTTTCTCGACTATAGAAGAAGGAGAAACAATCAGTAAATGTAACGAATATAAATACCTGGGTATGAAAATCACGAATGATGGAACACTGGATGGAGCCATTAAAGAACGAAATACTCAGGGCAGGAAAGCAATTAGGCTCCTAAACTCAGTACTCTGGGACAAGCAGATAAACAACCAAAACAAGAAAAAATCTATAACGCCGTAGTGAAAAGCATTATAACATACAGCTGCGAAGTATGGCATATCAAGGAAAAATCAAAACAAATGTTAGATGTCACTGAAATGGATTTTTGGTGAAGAGCTGCAGGAAGATCAAGAAGAGAACATGTCACCAATGAACGGATACGAGAAATAATGAAGGTCACACATACCATAAATGACGAAATCAACGAAATAAACTACGATGGTTGGGTCACGTACAAAGAATGCATGAAGATAGAATCACAAAACAAGTGCAAAACTAGAGACCGCAATGTAGAAGAAGAAGAGGTAGACCGAGAAAAAGTTGGCAGGCAGGAATAAACAAAGCCATGGATGAAAGAGGTCTGTAAGTAGATCAATGTGCGGACAGAGAGGAATGGCGAACGGCGAACGGGTATCGGAAGACGGAGAAGGTTATAAACCGATAATACAATAATAATGTAAAAGTACCAGCTTTTTAAATCCTAAAGTCTAGGGATGGTGCATGGCGGTTGTTGAACAAAAAACCGGGTTTCGGTTATACCGTTTTTTTTACTTACGGTTTAACCTGGCAGTTATAACCGGTCAAATAACCAGTTGTTCCAAAAACCGGTTTTCGTTTTTTTAATCAAAAGCAAATAGGTTATAATGTTACATTTATATTGCACTTTAGTTTGCTCAATTTTCCTCCCGAAAAATTTCCCAACCAATTCAACCTATAAAAATTTTCCTAGGCGCTCTCAAATTACCCTAAAAATGGGCGAAAGTACCCCAATCTCTGATTCGTCGCTCGTTGTAGACGGCTTCGGCGTATAGTGCGTTGTCAATAATTGGGATATTCTCAAAAATGATGATCCTACCCGATCTACCGAATGTCCCTTAGATCTATCAAGTTTAGAAAAATATCCAAATGACTTATATTTTACTTAAAAATAAATTCGATAAACCAATTCATTATTTACTTCTCTATTGCCATCAAAAAATTTCAGTAGATTATATTTTTTAATACGTTTGTAATACCTACCTTTTATTTCCTAATATTTAAAAATTACATATTGGAGATTCCTAATCGTATTTCGGTATTCACATTTCATACAAGACTCTCAAGTCTCAAGTACTCAAGTATAAACAATTTTTAGATGATGGTTGGAATATCGATTTCAAGCAGATCACTTACTTTTTTACGTAACTATATTATCATCTAAAACTAAATAACTATTCCCAAAATTGTTTCATAAAAGCTGATGTGACAATTTCGTCCAGTTCTCTATTAGTAAATAAAAGTTGAATTATGGTTGTTTGGGTTAATTACTTATTACTTCGCATATTATTTATAATACATATGATTGAGATCGAAGATAGATAGAAATTTCTTAATTTTTCTCTAAATAAATTTTTTTTCCACAGGTAACTTATTCGGTTTTTCACCGGTTATTACTTTAAAAAGAAAAAACCGGTTATAACCGGGACAAAAAAAAAACGGTAAAACCGATTATTTCGAATTAAAAAACCGGTTTTAGGTTATAACCGGTAGGTTTTTCCCATCCCTAAATCGATTAATTTAGTTTGCAGTCAATACTAACAAAGTTATTCAAATTGTTTATAAGCCAAAAATGACTCTACTAAAATATTTTCGGAATGATAAAAATGACTTTTTATTATTTTTTTAAAAACTTTGAAAACGTAAGTATTCTTTTTTCATGCGGTTTTCACATAGCAACTTTTTTATTTTTGAAATTTAAGTTTTATTTTGCAACTTCCGAAGCAACAAATAATCGTACCAAAATTCAAAAACTGACATTTTTGACCCTTATTTGCTAATAACTAAAATTATCGTCCGAACTGTAACGGACATTTTTATATTTATAATGTAATAGGTGTATAGTATCCAAAAAATCCATTTGCAACCTGGCCGGTCAAGTGTTCCGAACGTATATTTTTGCCTTATTTCCCTGGAGTACAATGTGTCTCCGGTTATCCATTTCTTTTCTCTTTTTTTTCATCCCTATAATTTCGTTTGCAGTTTTTGCATAATATCCTTGAAGTTCTTCCATATTTCTTCCACTGTTTCCTCATGTTGGGACACTGCTGTTCGGTTTAATTTCAATCTTTTTGTGAATTCGATTCTTGTGTTTACTTTCCGGTTTTTGTCTTTGGCTAATTTCATCTTTATTTTGACCCTTACTTCAAAGACGCATGTCTTTAATATGTTTAATTGCAGACCAAATATTTGATTTTCGTTTTCAACCAGTCGTGTAAGATCAATCAGCTCTGATTGACTATTTGCAAGAAGGGCTGTGTCATCTGCGAAACGTAGATTGTCTATTTTATGATTATTTATTGAGATGACTTTTTCCCATCCTTCAAGTGCTCTTCTCATAATATGCTCTTCATATATGTTGAATAATCGTGGAGATAGTATACATCCCTGTCTGACACCCTGTTCTGGATGAAATTCCTTTGAAAGTGTGTCAAGCACTTTAACTGATCCAATAGTGTGTTCGTATAGTTCAGTTATAAGCGAAATAAGGTGTTGGGGTACGCCTACTTCTTTTAGTATTTGCCATAAGTGTCTCCACTTGACCCTGTCGAACGCCTTACGATAATCTATAAAGCATATGTACAGTGGAATATTAAATTCCCTATATTTTTCGATTATCTGTCTTATATTCAACAGGTGTTCTCGAGTACCTCTACCTTTGGTAAATCCAGTTTGCTCTTGTGGAATTTCTCTTTGAAGGAATGTTTTTAGTCTCTCATTGATTATATTTAGTATTATTTTACTGGCATGTGATATAAGAGAAATAGTTCTATAATTGTCGCATTTATGGAAGCTGCCTTTTTTATGAATTGTTGTTATTGTAGATTTTGTCCAGTCTTCAGGCCATTGTTTAGAATGCCATATTTGGTTACAGAGTAGATGAAGTAATTTTACGCCAGTTTCTTCTGTGGCTTTGAGTATTTCTGCTGTTATCATATCTGGACCTGGTGCTTTATTATATTTAAGCTTAATGATCACTAGTCTTACTTTATTTTCAAGTATATCAGGTTCTCCTTCTACTTCATCAAATATTTGGTTAACAGGTTCTTGGGGTTAATCATCTTTATATAGGTACCTGCAATACGATCTCCATGTCTCTACTATATCTTCTCTGATTGTTCTCAGAGTTCCAGTGTTGTCTTCAATGGCCCAAGTTCTGGCTTTGAAGTATCTTGTTATAAAGTAATTTTACTACAAAAACGTTATTACGTAGGTCAAAATTTTTGACGTAAGAGAACTGTCAAAACATTAGAATGTGACTTTTCATTATTGCCGTGTTTATAATAAACATAGCAATAATGAAAAGTCACATTCTAATGTTTTGACAGTTTTCTTACGTCAAAAATTTTGACCTACGTAATAACGTTTTTGTAGTAAAAATACTATAAGTAGCGTATTTTTCTAAATAGATCTCTCGGCTGATTATTCTGATCATGTCTCTCAATTTCTTTGCATATACTTTGATAGTACAGTTTTTTATCTGCCTTGCATCTTCGCTTTACTTTTTTATTGGGGTTTCTTAAACTAGATTTTTTCCTTTCACTATGCATACCACTTTGACAAAGATTTCTTCTATTCTCAATGATTTGAAAGGTTCCATCTGTTATCCAGTGTTTCCGTTTCACAGGATTAGGTGTTGTTACACAATGTTTAAAAGTCTCCCATATTTCTTGTGATGTTTCGTTACGAATAGAGGGCATTATTTTATGTAATTACTTCTTGGAGAAGTTCGTCCTGCGTTTTTAGTTCTATCTAATGATCTATCTGATTATATCTATTATACAGGTGGTGACATTATAATTGATATATTATAGTATGAGAATAGAAAAATTATATTATTAAAAATATCGTAATAAATAATTATATCTATGCATCTATAAGCGAGGTTCCTATAGCCTCTGCTACTTCTCGCATTTCGACCGCTATCTTTTTCTGTCCATCCATTCGTCTTCTTTGATGGCTTTATCTCTCATGATGTACTGTACATCTTCTTCCCAGGTAACTGAAGGCCTTCCCCTTCTTCTTCTTTGTTGTGGTATGTAATTTAAAGCTTTCTTTGGCCATCTATCTTCATTCATTCGTTTGACATGACCATACCACACTAGTTGTCTCGTTTCAATTCTATCTACACTGGAATATACAGTTTTTGTCCTCCTTCCTGATGCGATCTTTTATATACCACACGCTCTCCTTAGATAATATATTTCTACTACCTACTTCTATTCTCTTTCTATCTTTTCTTGTGATCTGCCAAACTTCTGCTCCATAAGTCATAATAGGCTCTACCAAGGTACGATAGATTGTCGTTTTTTGTCTTATCTCTTTAGACCATAGTAGAGAGCTTAGAATGTTTACCGCTATTTTGCCCTGCTGTGTTCTGTTTTCGATGTCTCTTTTGCCTTCTTTAGATAATATAGATTCGAGATATTTATATTCTTTAAATGTATTTGTTGTTCTAATTTCTAAATCTGGATCTCCTAATAAAGAATTAAGAATTAAATTCTAACACTTCTATAATATGTTACAATTGAGCAATTAGACTACCAGTTTCGGCAACTGGTTATGATAAATTCATCAATTTTAATGAACATACTTCTTAATTGTTTTTATTCTTGCAGTAAAAAAATACACTGTTAATTATACAAAGAGAATATCATTAATCTGTCACAACAATAATTGTTTTAACATACTACAATAATCATTTATAAAAATATCCGAAGTCTAAATACCAACATTTGAGTTGGCAACAGCGTAGTAGAAGCCATGAGGACATTAACTGAAATATACGGATTCCGCGACAACCTTAAAATGAATAAATATATATTTGGACGTCATCAAAACCGTTAAAGTGATTTTAGATATACAGCAAGCGAACGTGGCGCGCCTGACGGCAACTGCCTCAAGTAATGTGTATATTATTATACAGATAACGTGTCTGAGGACATCCGGCCAATATTTTGTTCAAGCATTGTAGGAAGTGGTACCTTTCACCTGCGATAAATTTTAGAGAAAATCCTCGTGGCAACCGTATATCGGAGTCCACGAAGACCTGGACGCCACGAGAGACTACAGTTTAACATGGGGGGACGTCATGAGATGCTAAAAATAAATATATATATATATATATATATATATATATATATATATATATATATATATATATATATATATAGATAAATTTACGCACTCTCGATGTGACTTTTAAAAAAGATTTTATTTTTAAAATATTACAATTAAGTTTTCTACTTCAAAAATTATATAATAAAAATTCTTAATTACAAAATGAAACGAATTGATCAGAGAATGATAATCGAATGAAATTAAAATAAAATTGAAAATGAGTACATTGTCCCGTTGTGTTGCAATTGCTGAGCTTGCGATTCCATGTAGTTCAATGAACAATGGTTTATAGTCTGGGAGCTAATGGTTACATTTCTTCTCCCTCGGGAGGATTTTGCTTCGTCCTCGAAGTTCTTGATACTTCTGCTACTAGTTCTTCTAAAATTTGGATTTGGGCTGTATCTAGCTTAGGTCCGAAAAGGATTTTGGAAATACGTTTTCTTTTCTTCAGTAGGAATATTGTTGGAATCAATGACACAAATAAGATGATTATTAGTGCAGTGATGCTGACTCCAGTGGAAAGCTGCGGTAAATTAGCGGTCATCTCGATAGGTTGAATTTGTCCATGCGTTTCTGGGATTCTCAATTTTTCGATTATTATTTCGTGGTTTGCAATAAGTTCCATGGGTATGATATCGGGAACGTGGATTTCTTGATTTGACTTTTTGTTGAATTTGATGCCATCTATGGTAATGGATTCATTTGTGGTAAGGATGCTGCTGGATTTAATGGTTTGTTCTCTAATATTTATTGGTTCTACTATTCCCAATAGTATCGCATTGTTGGTTTCTTGGAAGAAATTTTCTTTGGCTATACTTTTGGTGCAATTCTTGACATTTGGTATCGTACATTGGGACCTTACTGGTTTTGTGCATATGATGTTTTCAGCTTGTCTCGTGCATATCTCGAACCATTTATTATTGGAATGATAATGTGCTGGTGGAAGAATCATAATATGGTCTGCATTTGGAATAGGATAAATTTTAAGTGTGTTGTGGGATTGTTCGTAGAGGATAGGAATTTTGATTATTATGAGCATGGTTCGCTGTGTGACACAAACTAATGTTTTGGAAAGTTCAACTAATTCATATGGGTGTTCATCATTTACTAATAAAGAATTTCTGGGATAAATTTTTAAGAGATCTGATTTGAGAGTTTCAAGTTCCTTTAATGTAAACAATTCAATATTGGAGATATCTAGATGAGATAAGGAGATGGTCCTGATTAATTTCATCAAAAATTCATAAATGTTTTGAAGGTTTAATATTTCGTTCTGTAGTGCGACATATCCGTCGAGGTCAGCTGACAGCTTGTTAATAGTGGATGTAAGCAAGGCATTATTTTTATTTAAATTTATTAAGAGTTTTTCGAATCTCGTATCGCTGGCTTGCCCATACGAGATCTGATTATTAAGCGTTTTTATTATCTCGTTTTGTTTCATTTCTATAGCGGTAATATGGGTTTTTAGAATGTCTAGATCTGAGTCGTCTGGGTTTCCTGTAATGTATTTTATGGCTGTACCTAGAAAGTTAAAAAGTCCTCTTTTTTTGTGTTCTTTTACGTGTAATTTTGTGTAGGTCATCTTGTGCTTGTTGTTGTAGATGTTTGTATTGAGTGTATAGTGTCGAAAGTGGTCCTCTTTTTAGTTTGTCTTTAAAATAGTCCATTGGGCTAATGTTTAGGATTTCTTCTAGTTTTTCTAAGTCAATGTGAAGAAAGTGTCTGTGGTAGTGAGAAATTTCGTGAGATTTGCCAATATCTTCGGCGAAGTATCCATTATTGGGAACTTCCAGTATTTTGAGTGGATGTCCCAGGGACAGGGTTATCCTGAAAGGAGATTTTGTTTGAAATATTTTTGTCTACATGTTTCCTAGTTCTTTTTACAAATTTAAGGTGGGTGCTAGTTTTATTTTGTTTATCTGTTTTTCCGGTTATTTTAGTCTTTTCTTGTTTGTCGGGATGCATTATGGAGTAAGGGGCTTGTAATTTGGGTTTGTGTTTTTTCTTAGATACATACAGAGGTTGTGAAAGATCGACTTCGGGTATCTCTTCGGCGTTTTCGTTATGTTTGTCTAAAGCGTCTTGTCTTTTTTCTTTTTGTTTATTATAAAGTTCCTGGATGAATGGTTGTAATTCGTCTTTGTGGTTTTGGTTGTACGTTTCGTACACTGGAAGGTCGAAGTCGAAATGTATTTCTTCGGCGTATGGACCGTAAAGGATTGAGAAAGGAGAATAGTTGGTAGCACTGTGAATAGATTGGTTGTAGATTAAAACGGCATGTGTGAAAATGTCATCTAGTGAATCATTAGGGTTTTGGGCACGCAAGGTGCGAAGTTTTTCTATAAGTGTGGAGTGGAAGCGTTCTACGGGTGAATTAGAGGATGAGTTGTTGGCAGTAGTGAAATGTATTTCTATTTTATGAAGGTTTAAAAATTCTTTAAGGACTGCAGAATTGAATTCTGTGCCTGGGTCGCAAACTATTTTTTGGGGATAGTTATGATGAGAGAAGTAGTGTCTTAATTTACTCAGAATAGAGATCGACGTTTTGTCAGGTAATTTATAACATTGGGCGTACTTGGAGAATGAATCTATAATGGTCAGATAAAGATTTTTGTTACAATGAAATACGTCTATGTGTAATATGTGGAACGGTTTTTGTCCCAAAAGTGGTCCTAATTGTGGCGGTTTGTAAGGGTGTCTTTCGTACTTGTTTTGTAAGCATATTTCACAAGAGTTGATAAAGTTTGAGATTGTAGTTTGCATAGAGGGCCAGTAAAATTTATGTCTCAGGTGCTTGTAAGTTTCTACTATTCCATTATGGTTATCAGTGTGGTATTTTTTGATACATTCTAACTGTTGTGTTTCGTCTTCGATGTCTTGTAATAGTTTGTTGCAAAATATTGTTTTGACTGTGGAATTTATTTTTTCTTTGAAATAATTGCATATGAAAGGTCGAAATTCGTGCGGTATTTTTATCGCAAATTTTTGGTTGGGCCTAAGTAAATGTTGGAAGGTTTCTGGTAATTCGTTTTTCCAATCATCGGTAATAGTTACTGTATGACGGTGTTTGTTAAAAATTTTCTTATAAGTCATTTTGTATTCGTCAGAGTTAGGTTCAAATATAATTTGGTTGGATGACAAGTTGATTGGTTCTTCTGATATTTCTATTCCTGTAATAGGATTTTCGGCAGAGGTGTGTTGCGTGTTTTCGTCTGTTGGGTTTTGGTTTTTGTCAAAGTCGTTTAAGAATTCATCGACGTCAAATTGGTCATTAATATCCGGTGGTTCGGCAGAGTTTGAACTAGTGCTTAAGGCGTTTATTTGGACTCGGCTGAGAGCGTCGGCTACTTGATTTTCTTTTCCTTTTTTGTATCGGACTTCAAATTGAAATTCCTCAAGTTTAATTCTTTGGCGAGATAATCTTGAGCAAGGGTCTTTGATTTTATTAATCCAAACGAGTGGGTTGTGATCGGTTTCAATGATAAAATTTTGGCCATAAAGATATGGGCGGAAGTGTTTACAAGAATCTACCATGGCAAGCAATTCTTTTTCGATTGTGGAGTAGTTCTGCTCTGCAGTATTTAATGTGCGAGAGTAGTAGGCGATTGGCTGATTATTCTGGGATAAAACAGATCCAATAGCGATGTTAGATGCATCTGTAGTTAATACGAATGGTTTAGAGAAGTCAGGGTATTGGAGAATCGGGGCGTTGGTTAGTAACTGTTTACATTTTTGAAAACACTCTAAGAACTCTGGATTAGTGGGATCAATGATTGCATTTTTTCGTGTGCATCTTGTGAATGGAGAGGTGATCTTTGCAAAGTTTTTACAAAAACGTCTGTAGAAGCCAATAAGGCCTAAAAAGGATTTTATTTCTTTGACAGTCTTAGGTAGAGGGTATTTTTGGATAGCTTCGATCTTACTGGGGTTCGGTTTTATACCTTCGGGAGTAACTATGTGACCTAGGAAGGCAACTTCTTTAGTCAGAAATTCAGATTTATCTAGTTGGACCTTGAGATTGTTTTCTCGAAATGTATTAAAAATTGTGGAGATGTGGACCAAGTGATCTTGTAGAGATTTGGAGAAGACTATGACGTCATCCATATAAACAAAGCAAAATTTGTGTAGGAAGGGTCTTAGGATGTTGTCCATTAATCTTTCGAAAGTGGCAGGACTATTCTTTAGTCCAAAAGGCATTCGTAAAAATTCGAAGTGGCCGTGGGGTACTGAAAATGCTGTTTTGTGAATAGAGTTTGGGTGAACTTCTATTTGGTGGAAGCCTTGAGCGAGATCGAGGGTAGTGAAGTATGTAGCTTTTCCGAGATTGTCAAGGATTTCATCAATTTTTGGTAGGGGGTACTTATCTCCGATAGTATTCTCATTAAGTTTTCTATAATCGATCACCATACGGAATTTCCGTTTTCCTGAGGCATCAGGTTTCTTGGGAACAATCCATACTGGGGCTGAGAATGGCGAGATTGAGTTGCGGATTATCTTGTTGTCCAAAAGTTTGTTTACTTGTCGAGTGATCTCTTCTTGCATAGATTTTGGATGTCTGTAGCCTCTTACGTAAATGGGAGTTTCGTCCTTGGTTTTTATTTCGTGTTTCACAGCAGATGTGAAAGTTAAATTCTTTGAATCATCGTAAAAAATATCTTTGTATTTTTTACAAAGTTTTATGATTTTACTTCTTTCTTCTTCGTTTAGGTGTTCTGTTCTTATTGCTGGTTCGTGAAATTCAGTCGGGGGAGGTGAAATTTCATAATTGTCTAGATTTTCGACGTGTAGTGTATCTAATTGCATAGGTTTTTGTAGTGTAATGTTTTCTAAAAATCCGTCACTTACATTGTGGATTGAGTTAGGTATTTGTAAATTTGCAATTTTTGTGGCGTGAATAAAGACTTGTCCTTGTTGTATGTCAACGGGTATTTTATTGTATAAAGTATAGAAATTAATTTCGACATTGTGAGTAGTTAAGTTTAGTATTTTAGTTTTATAATTAATTACGGCTTTAAAACGTTCAAGCTCAGAGTTTCCTAAAAGAATGTCAAAATCTTCGCTCCAATCAGCGATTCGGGCATTTATGGGTTCGTAAATATTATAGACTTGTAGTAAAGGTGTTTTTATGTTTAGTGAATAGCTTTGGGTTGTTTTCATGGATGTCAGTGTGAACGGTTTTTCGTAAATATGTGAGGGGTCAAAATATTTTAAAACTTTTGGTGAGACGACTGTGTGGGAGCCACCAGTGTCGATTAGTACTTTAATGTTTGAATCAGGTAGGAAGAAGAACGGTAGTCGGGGATTAGTTTGGAGATTACTTAGATCGATATTGGTGGAGGATGTTCGTCTGTAGGATCCTCGAGAAAATCCTGAGAAGTTTCTTCAATTAATTCTTGGGGATAGTCATCGTCATTAACTTCGAAATAGTCAGGGGTGTATTCGAAATTTTCATCTGAGTTTGCGTTAATATTAAAATTATGCGTACGTCTAATAGTGGACGCATCCAAATCCATGGGTTCATTTCTTGTGGCGAGAGTTTGTACCTCGGTCATTGGGGTAGCGTTATATCTTTCAGGTTGGGGATTTCGGATTTGTCTATTGAAATTGTTATTATTTTGTGGATTATTTCTAAAAGAATTAAAATTAGGATTAGGAGTTGCATTGGCGTTTGGCCTAGTAGCAAAATTTGTGTTCTGATGGGCATTGTTTCTTGATGTTAAGTTAGAATTGGTTTGAGAAAAGTTTTGTCTCGGATTAGAGTTGAAGAAGTTTGGTTGTCTCTGATAAGAGTTGAAGTTTGGTTGTCTCGGATAAGAGTTAGAGTTTTGTTGAAAAACATTTCTTGTAGGATTTGGGTTATTATTAAAAAATGTCTGATTTGTATTAGCAGGTTTCTGTTTTGGTGAAAATGGTTTATTATTTTGTTGCGTCTTTAAATAGGTCATATATTTCTGTTGAGATTTGTGGTTGTCATAAACTATACATTTTTGGAGCGCTTGTTCAAGCGAAGTTATTGTAAAATGCGACAAATATTCGGCATATGGTTCATTAATACCTGTGCAAAATGTTTTTAAAGCTATATTTTTAAAATAGGGAGTCTTAAAATTAGCAGTTTCAACATTATCATTTAGAGTTGTATGCTGTAATAAATCGTTTAAATTTTTTGTAATTCTCTGGTGATATTGATCATAAGATTCGTGATTTTTTTGAACTGTGGTTGAAAGTTGAGTAACTAAAATATCTTCGGAGCGTCTGTCTCCATATTTAGCTAAAAGAGCTGGTCTGACTTCAGCCCAAGCGGTTTTGTTTGAATAATTAAGAAAATCCCGCGGTTCGCCTTTGATACGAGCAATAATATTAGAGTTTAAGATAAATTCTTGCGAAGCTGTAAGCTGTTGGCCTACCAGGAATGTAATTAAGTTATCGACCGATTTTAAAAAGGTAGATAAATTGTCTCCGGTGGAGAATTCCGGTAACGTAGCACATAGGCTAGTGATATCGGCATTTAAGAACGGCATTTCAACTTCTGTGATAATAATAGTAGGAATTTGTTGAATAGAATCGGTATCGGCGCTAATACGGGCGTTAGAATCAATTTCAGTATTTAATGTAAGATTTTCAAGCAAAGTATTTAATTTATTAACAGAGTTTTCAGAAATATCAATGAAAGTGCTCATAAATCAAAAATAGGAATGAAAAGGAAAATGTACTTACAGTAGGATGATCTGTTGGGATTTCCTGCACATAATCTTTTCTTTTCCGGTTCGGATTTCTCGTCTAACAACTTCGTTGACCAAGGAAACTGCTTATGTTTCTTGTACGATCTGTATCCTGTTCGCAGCGCCAGATAAATTTACGCACTCTCGATGTGACTTTTAAAAAAGATTTTATTTTTAAAATATTACAATTAAGTTTTCTACTTCAAAAATTATATAATAAAAATTCTTAATTACAAAATGAAACGAATTGATCAGAGAATGATAATCGAATGAAATTAAAATAAAATTGAAAATGAGTACATTGTCCCGTTGTGTTGCAATTGCTGAGCTTGCGATTCCATGTAGTTCAATGAACAATGGTTTATAGTCTGGGAGCTAATGGTTACATTTCTATATATATATATATGTATATATATATATATATATATATATATATATATATATATATTACATCTCTTTTTGTTACTTGTTTAATTTGCTCACTTGGCTGTTGGATTGTTGCTAGACTTTCATAGATAGTCTCATCTTCTTCAGCACTGACAGAGGGTAGAGGTTGAAAAACTTCTTCAAGATATTTTCCAAATGCCTCTGCTTTTTCTTGCTCAGTTCTCGACCATGAGCCATCTGGATTTCTTAATGCTGGTATGTGTTTACTGGGTTGTTTTAATTTCCTGGTGGCCTTCCAAAGTGAATAATCGGTATCTGCTGTTGGTGTTAAATTTTGAAGATAATTTTCGATGTAGGAGTTTTGGTGCTGTAGTATTGTATTTTTCAGCTCCCTTGCGGCTCTATTCTAGTTCATTTTGTCTTGATGCTGCCTTGTGTTTTGCAATATCTTTCTTAGTCTCCTCTTCTCTTTAATTTGGTTTCTTATATTAATAGAATTGTTTCTTTTATTCTGTGTATCTTTACATTCTGGAGTGGCATTCCAAGCAGCTTCTTGGAGAAGTGTAGTAAATTCGTATACCGCCAATTCAAGTTCATCTTTTGTTTTGAGAGAAATATTAAGGTTTATTATTTGATGTATTTCTTCCCTGAACTCATTCCAGTCGGTTTTATGATTATGTGCAGTTTTGCTGGACGTTCCTTCTCAACAAATCTTGAATTTAGCGTCGCTATTACGGGGGTATGGTCTGAAGCAATTTCATAATTTGGTACAATATTTAGATAGCCTTCTCCAAAACCTTTGCTTACAAAGAAGTCAAGACAGTCCGGAAGTCTACTAGGGTCAGAGGGCCAGTAAGTAGGTGTGTAACTAGATAAGTGTTTGAGATGTAGTTCCTGCATCACTTCAAAGAGGATTCTACCTCTACCTGGTGGAGAAAGTCGAGAGCCCCAACTCACATGTTTTGCATTATAGTCAGCACTGGCAAGAAATCTATTACCTAGTGAATTAAAATAATTAGTAAATGATTCTTTATTCGGTGGATAGTTTGGTGGAAAATATGCTGCAGATATTGCTACTTGTCCAAGCCAATCTTCAATGATAATACTTGCTGCCTGCAAGTGTGGCTCTTTTATGTTACCAAGGTGATAGTGTTTAATCCCTTTTCGAATAATATCGGTTGCACCTGCTCTAGCATGCCTTTCAGCATCAGGGTGTGGTGCATTATAAATTATATATCCATAAAATTTAAGATTGTGGTTGCTTGTTAAATGTGTCTCTGATATTAGCATTATGTCAATATTGTTTTCTAACAGGAAACATTGCAATTCGTTTTTATAATTTGCTAGTCCATTTTCATTCCAGAGTCCTACCTTAAGTAACTCACACATTTGTTTTCAGAGAGAGTGCATGTTTTAGTTCTTCTCTTAGTTCTCTGATTTCTTGTGTAAGTTCGTTTATGGTTTTTTGCTGTTTTTCCAAAGTTTGTTGAAGAAATAAATTTTGTTGTTGCAGGTACATGTTCTGTTAATTTAAATATGAATATATATCATTGGTAGCTATATTTTTTGATGTAGCTTGTGCATATGTTAATCCAGTTTTTGGTTGGTGCGGGCTTGACGTAGGTCTAGGGCCAATATATTACTGCGATGTAGATGGATAAATTGATTCAGTTTTTTGGAATTCATTTTTATTATTATTGTTCGTGTTTTTTGGTAATCTCTTATTTAATAATTCAACGTAGACTTGACAGCCTTTATAATTCGCAGGATGAGCGTCCCCACATAGAATATATTTTGCTGGTTTTCCGTCTTCTTTCTTCTTTGCACATTTACGGTTGTTGTGTTGTCCAGCACACTTGACACATCTGTCTTGTAGTGTACATTGAGTTCGTGTATGACCATAATTTTGGCATCTTTTACATTGGACTATGGTTTGTTTCTTCCTTGGGGCTTCAAATCGAATTACTTGATTTAACAGAGTTCCTATTATATATATATATATATATATATATATATATATATATATATATATATATATATATATATATGGCTCACAAATGATAGGAAGCCCGCTACAACCTGCAGATGAATGGAAGCCCGCGGTTTACGGGGTAAGGTCATTGTAGCACTGTCTTATTCCTACAGTCTTACGAAGCCCACTCGTATAAACGCGTTCACAGTGTATATGGATTACGCATTATACGAAGCCCGACGATGTTGCCATGTTTTAATTTACGTTTAAATAATACGACTGTTCTACGAGATCCTTATATGTGTATATAAGTCGTCATATTGCCTGTTATAAGAAGCCCAATTCTATTCAGCAATCTATACGAAGCATTTTAGAAGAGTCAAGATAGAACGAAAAGATGCATTGTTTCGGATCAATTCAAACAAGATTATCTTTTTCTAAAACTTTTTTTGTTAGTTTATATACATGTTAAAATAAAAAGTTCTACTCACAGATTTTGCCGCTAATTGTTTATTATTTGTTTAAACAATAACAATAATTGTTTTGTACAGTGTGTCCAGTTAACACGTTGACGGACACTGCGTCAAATGTATAAGCAAGTGTTGTGACACTATATGTATTTTGCAAAGTAGAATAGGGAAAAATTCAACGTATATAGACGTTGTGTCACATTACATCAATGGAAATTAGACGAATATAGACGTTCTGTTCGTCAACGTGAAAAGTTGTGCATGGTCTAAATTAAAAATAGAACCATCAGTTCATTTTTTTAAGCCGTATATGAGATATTATGGCAAAAAATATGAATTTTACTCAAGAGTAAAGTAGCTTTATTATTCAAAATATTGAAAATTGTTATAATGAAAAGTTGTCTGGAATTAAGAACTATATTCTAATATGCCATTTCATCTTTCTAATTAAAAAAAAGTTGAATTTTTTTTAATTATGGATATACAACATTATTTTCAGTTATTTCGATTATGATAACTCTTTTATTATAGACCAGTAAATATCTGTGAAAAAACGTCTATTTTTGGATGTGAAAGGTGGCATTCGAATTTTTGCAGATAAAGTAAGGTGCTTCGTTAATAATAATTTACTTATGCTCCTTCTCAAATATGCCCGGAACATTAATAAAAAAAATAAAATATTTAAAAATTTCGAAAAACGCCGATTTTTTTCTGCTTTCTTTGCTTATAACTTTAAAACGATTCGTTTTGGAACAAAGTCGTAGTGAAATAAAATAAAGATAATTGAATTTTGTATGATATCCGACTGGTCAAAAATGTCTTAACTTATTACCTTTTCTGCAATATAGCAAAAAATACAAAATAAGGGGGCAAAATATGCCTGTTGTTATTCAATGTTTTTAACCACTTCGTTGGTATATAGAACCTTAGTAATTCGCTTAGGAAATTCTTTGTAACATACTTAAATCGTGTACCAAATTTCATTAAAATGGACCTAATAGATTTTGCATAATAAATTTGCAATTTAAATGTTTTTAAAAAAGTTCAAATTTTTTAAAATCTTTCTGAACAAAAAGTAGACCATTTAGAAGTTGTCTAATTTTTTCACATATAAAGAGGTGCTTTGCCTATCTAATACACTTTACAGAATTAAAATCGGATTATTTAAGAGGCCTCAGCAATGTTTTAAACTTATAAAAAATTTTTTGGCTTATAAACAAATAGCTTTGTTTAATAATAAAAAATTAATTTTTAGCAATGCAAATAATTAAAACCGGTATAATTTGATTTAAACTTTCAAATGCTGTCAGCATAATTGCTATTTTATTTTTTAATCAAACGTTATTCGCGTTCAAAAATTTCACTTTGTCGATTTTTTGAAAGTTCCACTGCGTTTATCTCGAAAACTATGCATCCTACGAAAAAACTTGTAAGAACATTTTTTGCTTAGACTTACCCAAGAAATATAAAAAAATGTTTTATTTTGCGAAAAATCGATGTTATGTAATTCCTCAAGTTCTTTGTTTATAACAATTTTATTGACATCCGGATCAACTGTTACCCAAAAAAATCGTGTTCCACGGGTCAAAAAATACATAAAAATCTTGGGTAAGTCCATCTAAATAAAGGAGCCCGCAGCACCCCCTCCTGGCCACAGGACTAATTTGTTTATAAGCCAAAAAATTGTTTATAAATTTAAAACATTACTGAGGCTGCTTAAACAATCCGATTTTAATTCTGTAAAGTGCATTAGATAGGTGGAGTGCTTCTTTATATTTAAAAAAATTGACAAATCTTTGTATTTACTAGTTTTTGTTGTGCAACATTTTAAAAAATTTTAATTTTTTAAAAAAAGTTTAGATTGCAAAATTATTATTCAAAATCTAGTAAGTCAATTTTAATGAAATTTGGTGTGCGGTTTTAGCACATTACAAAAATTTTCTAAGCGAATTAGGAAGGTTCCAAGTGTAACCTAAGTGATGGAAAATCATTGAATAAAAACAGGCTTGTTTTGCCCCCTTATTTTATATTTATTGCTATTTTGCAGCAAGGGTGATTAATTAAGAGATTTTTAACCAATCGCATCTAATAGAAAATTTAATTACCTTTGTTTTATTCCTATACGACTTTGTTCCAAAATGAATCGTTTGAAAGTTATAAGCAAAAAAGTAGAAAAAAAAAACGAAATTTTTTGAAATTTTTAAATATTTTATTTTTTTTTATTAATGTTCCGGGCATATTTGAGACGGAGCATTAATCAATTATTATTAACGAAGTTATCACCTAACTTTATCCGCAAAAATCTGAATGCCACCTCTCACATCCATCTAAAAACAGATCCTTACTAGTCTATTATTAATTATACGAAAAAAAGTTATCCTTTGTAAAAAGTTCTGCATGGCCAAAGACCTTAAATACAACCATCTTATATCAATTTTGATTAATTTTATACGAGGTATGTCAAAAAAGATAAATTTCGATCAAGAATAAAGTACCTTTATAGTTTAGAATATTTCAATGAGAAGGATGGAATATTGGAAGATGGTTTTTAGTGTTGTTCTGAATCTATTTTCTTGTGACATTTTTATAATTATTTTGATTGGGAAATAAGCCACAATTAAATTGAAAAAATAATTTTATTAACGTTTCGACGCCCAAATCGGATGTCCTTGTCAAAATACAAAATATTACCGAGTAAATATTAGTAATATTTTATATTTTGACAACGACATCCGATTTGGGCGTCGAAACGCGAATAAAATTATTTTTTCAATTTAATTGTGGCTTATTTCCCAACCAAAGATAGATTCCCAACCTAGTGACCAGGCATTGGTCCCTAGGTAGATTGTTACGCGAGTGGTCGCGCGTGAGATTTTCTCTCACATATCTAAATTTTACCTTTTTTTACAAAATAAAATTTTTAAAACAGTTTTTAAACTTTTTTATTAACTAATAATAAGAAAAAACGAATGTAACATAATATAGATAATAATATAATAAAATAAAAAGAAATAATCGGAATTAAACCAATATTAATCAATCTCCGTATCTTGATAATTTACGGCACAGCACACAAATATAACAAGAATGCTCTGGAAAAATTGATTGATGACAATTACAATTTTTTTTACATTATTTCAGGTTTTAAGTGCCAAAATAAAATTAATTTTTATGTACAGTTCGTAACGCGGGTGGTCGCTTGATGAGAGAATGTCTCACTTGAAGCGCGCTGACTCAACAATTGGGTGATATTGGGTCAACTGAGTCACTATCTAAGCGGACGATTTTATTAGATTGTCGAGGGAGGATAGTTAGGAGACTAGAAGGAACTACAGATCTTATAATTTCCCAGAAAAAAAATTGTGTGCAATTTTCTGAAACCGTGAGAGAAAATCTCATATAGCGACCACTGGAGGGTTAATTATGGTTTTTAGTTCTAAACAACTTTACATAAGCACAATTTTCAATATTGTGAAAAATAAGGGTATATTATTTAAGTACTCTTGAGAAAATTCATATTTTTTTTATATACCTCGTATAAAATTGACAAAATTTGATATTAGACGGTTGTATTTTAGGTTTTAGACCCTGTAGAACATTTTATAAAGAATAACTGTTTTTCGTAAAATGAATAATAAAAGAGTTTTCCACCTACCTCTACCGAAAGTATACTTTTCCGGACCTGATTGTAGGGAGCAAAGTTGTACTTTTCCTCCCTAGGGAGGAAAAGTAAAAGTGACATCATGGTATTTCATTCATAAAAATATAACTTATTGACGCCCTGTACAATATCTATTTTCTATTACGTAAGTTTGTATACATTTTAACGTTTATTTATAAAACACTCTGTATTTCACAGAATGGTAAAAAACTGTAAATTGTTATTTTGATTTAACAATGTTTACATTTTTATTTTGACTTATATTTGACAGTTGACAGTTATATTGTACGTACTTATTAGTTTTAGTTCTAATAAATTTTGTTGGTTAGTTACATAAATAAATTAAGTAAAAATGAAAAAATGACTTGTTATTTGAGGAAGGTGGAAAAACCATATGTATAACATGGGAGTAAAGTGCCTTTTCCTCCCTTGAATGATTACTGCCCTCCGCTACGCGTCGGGCAGTAAACTTCATTCTCCGGAGGAAAAGTAGCACTTTCCTCCCTTGTTATACAAATAGCTATATGTATCATAATTGAAATAAACAACTAAAAATAATGTTGATTAGAAAAATTTTCAATTTTTTTTCCATTTGAAGGATGAAATTGCATATCAGAATATAGTTCTTAATTCCAAACAATCATGTTAAATTATATAATTTAAAATAATTTTAAAAATATCGTTGAATTTTGTTTCTATTTTGTTTTTGATTATGCTGAATCCGAATATGGCATTACAATTTGAAAATGCTTATAAAGAAGCTCTTCTACACTATGTCTGCGTAGCAAGGAACCATATTTGAAACATTTTTATTACAAATTTTACGAAAAAAAGTTTATTCTTCATAAATTGCTCTGCATAGTCTAAAATCTAAAACCCAATCATCAGATATCAAGTTTTATCAAATTTATACGAGGTATGTCAAAAATACGAATTTTGTTAAAGAGTAAAATACCTTGATATTCCAGAATATCAAAATATGGGTATTATAAAAAGTTGTTGGGAATTAAAAACTATGTTTTATTATAATTACATCATTATAATTAAAAAAAAATTCAATGTTTTCTCAAATTACGGATACCCATCATCATTACTTTATTTCAATTATTTCAACTATTTTATTATTAATTTTACGAAAAAAAGTTATTCTTCATAAAATACTCTATTCTGGTCTAAAGTCCAAAAAACAACCATCAGATATCAAACTTTTTCAATTTTATACGAGGTATCTAAAAAAATATGACTTTTGCTTAACAGTTCAGTATAGTTTGTTCAACAGTAAACGGTTGAGTTCAATTAGTGCGGTCGTAAATATTATTAAATTTATCTGACCTGGCCCATTGTTAAGACCCACCCGGAGCGATAAGCAACCGAGGTAGACAGAGTTGGTCTTTTGACAATTAACACTGACTAGACGGTAATCCCATAATAAAGCAAAGAAATTGTACCAGAAAACATATTTAAATTTTACCTGAAACCGGACCTTTTATACTATTATCGGTTATTCCAGGATGTTTATAGTGGTAACTAATTGAACTCGACCATTTACTGTTAAACATACCGTACCTTTATAGTTCACAATATCTCATTTAGAAGAATGTAATTGAACAGTGAAACATATTTTGTAATTCCAAACAACTTTTTTTAATAACAATTTTCGATATTGTGAAATCTAAATGTACTTTACTCTTGAGTGAAATTCATATTTTTTTACATAATTCGTATGTCAAAATGTAAAATCGTATGTAAAACCTCGTATGTAAAATTAATAAAATTTGATATTGGATGGTTGCATCTGAGATCATATACGATGCAGGGTATTTTATAAAGAATAACTTTTTTCGTAAAACTGGTAATAAAAAAGTTATTAATAGGTTCGAAGTTACGCAGACATAATGTTTAAGAGCTAAAAATATTTTTTTGTTGAAAATGTATTATTGTTCAAGCTTATTATTAAATTTATTTTAGGTAAGTTTTAGAGAAAATATTTTTGATCACTTTTTATAAACAATTTTTTAGTTGGTAATTTTCGGTTTTTGTATTAGGTACATTTTTGTTATCTTTCTTAATTTTTGTCAAAAAGGAATAGTTTCATTCATAGTTTCATAGTTTCATTTCTAAAATAAAATTATTGAGTAAATTTTAAAAAATACATCAAATGCTTTAAAAAAACACCTATAAAATTGTAATAAATCTTTTCAAACTTGAGTAATACCGTTTTAAAGTGCTGGTAATTCTGTAAACTACGTTTTTACTTAAAACTTACGTAAAAGTTTTCAAAAATTGCATTTTTGCGTCATATCATTTGAATTAAATTTTTGGCATTTTTTTGAATGAAACATTGTTTAGTAAGATGTTTGAAAGGTAAGTTGTGCAAATTTGAGAGCTTTATAAGAAAAATTTTATTAGTTACACATTTTTAAATAATGTTTAAGCAAAATTCAGCCCACACCGTACTTATGCCCATACATTTTATTTCTTTTTATTATAACCATAAGATAGCTTAATTGTTCTTCTTTCCAATTAAGCTATCCTTTCTTGTTCCTTCTCTTAATTTCCTTCTTTCTTGTCCAATTTGTAAAATTTTATTTGATCCATTAATTAGAGAAATACACTGAAATAACTCAGCCGTGCACTTCGCTAGTTTACAGTGCGCCAATGTTTGTGAGAAGGGTGACTTATAGCGTTATAGCGTGAAGCGTTATAAATAAAAAATTATAGAAGCTACAAATTTAATTTTATAAAAATTTTAATCTTATATTTAGGTTTTTTTCAATAGTCTGAATTTTTCAATAGTCAAGTCAGTTTTTTTCTAAAATTTATATTTTCGGGGTTATTTAAAGAAACATCTAATTTCGCAGTTCATTTGTTTAATAAAAAATTAAGTGCCCACTTCTAGAGTAGAACTTTTTAATATGTTGTTTATTAAACATTTCTTAGGGCCATCGGTACATAATTCGCAAATATTTTAAGGCTATCCCTATTTTTTCTGTCTTTACACGGCAAATTACGTGTAGTAAAATTGTCACTGGTATGGATATGTAAACTTTACTTGACAATTTCATCATTAACTGTAAAGATGGCTTTTGAATGTTCTTGGATAACTTTTACTAGTATAATTAATTGCCTTAATTGTTAATTCAGTTAATTAATATGATTATTTCATATTTCCGACCAATAGAAAGCCACAGAAATACAAATTAAATTGATCATTTTTGATAATATCTCATCGTCAAGTATATTACGTCAGATGCCCTTCGTTGCTGTGAAAAAATACATTCAGTGACATTAATGACAATTACTGTTTTAAAACTTATAAAAGTGATGACTTTCAATCGTCAAATATTTATAACAACTGTGTGTTTAATTGTACTAATTTGTACTTACATAAATAAATTACAATAAAATTTTGGTTTTAAACAGTTTTATTCATGAAATAATCGCAGCAAATTGCAGCTCGATCTCTGAAATTATTATCGAATTGTTTCCCTCATGCCACTTGACGTAATTTCACTCCCCTTCGGGTCGTGAAATTAATACTGTCAAAGTGTCACTCGGGAAAAATTCGATAATTTCAGAGCTCTTGTGCAATTACTACTGATCATTTTTTCACTACTTATGTACTCAGTAATAATTTATCTACTGTACAACAAAAGCTAATAATCAATCGAGAAAAGAGGAAAAGTGATAAAGTGATTTTTTAATAATATATTGTTACTATGAAACGCTTACAATTTTGAACATCTGTAACAACACAATACTTGGATCACTGAATATATCCTGGTGTATTCTCTGCTTTGGATCTTCCATAAATAATAAACAATAAATAACTTTTTATTAAGTTCACGTCTTAAATCAATTATTTATCAAACATATTATCAATATTATTTAATCAACAACTGAAAATATTCCCAATGCCAGGTCAAATTTTTAAAATTGTCACTGTCTGACTGACAATATGCTGGCAATATTCTATTTACTACTGACAAAGATTTGGAAAATATTACCACGGACATTGTGTTCTTTTTTTTTTTCAAATCCTGAAAAAAAAAACAATAAATATTTTTGAAAAATTTAAACGCAAAATGAAAGACTAAATTATTACCGAGTGCCGAAAGTCTCTTACAATAAATAAAAAGTTTATTTTGAATGAGATATTTTGAAATTAAAAGTCACACTAAATTTTCTTTTAGTTTTTTAGCCCTGTAACTTATTAAAATAAACATTATAGAAGTTCCCAGGGACTTTCGGCCCTCGCTAATAACGTAATCTCTTATTCTGAATTTAAAATTTTCAAAAATACTTATTAGTTTTCTCAGAATTCGAAAAAAAAAATGAATTCCATTTGAGTAGCATTTCAGCAGAAACTACGTCCTACTATCGTACTACTATCTCCTTAATGAAATTAAAAAACATCTATATTGTTTGATTTTTTCCGAAGGGAAAATCTATATGCATTTGTATTAAATATTTTGTATTTGTATTAAATGAGGCGCTCAGAGCAACAGTGGCACAGTCCACAAATTGAGCATTTTTAGATTAATACATCAATAAAAGCAGAAAAATTGGATATATGGTTCAACAGTGGTCTACACAATCTAGCTCTATATTTGGCAAGATGGCACTACATAATGTATTGTTGCCTTGACAAATACTAAAAATACGAATGAAACAGTGGCCTAAGAGGATCGGAACGTATTTTCGGCTGCAATGCTATTCAAATGGGGATTCATTTTTTTCAAATCCTGAGAAAACTAATAAGTATTTTGGAAAAATTTAAACGCAGAATGAAAGATTACGTTATTAGCGAGGGCCGAAAGTCCCTGAGAACTTCTACAATGTTTATTTTAATAAGTTACAGGGGTGAAAAAACTAAGAGAAAATTTAGTGTGATTTTTAAATTCAAATATCTCATTCAAAATAAACTTTTTATTTATTCTAAGGGCTTTCGGCCCTCGGTAATAATTTAGTCTTTCATTCTGCGTTTAAATTTTTCAAAAATATTTATTGGTTTTTTCAGGATTTGAAAAAAATGAACACAATGGTAATATTTTCCAAATCTGTCTTTGTCTTACAACGCACTCAACCGAATATAATATTGTCAGCATATATTGTCAGTCAGACACTGACAATCAGTGACAATTTTAAATATTTGACATTGCATCGGGAATATTTTGAGAAATTGATTAAATATTATTGATATATAGTGTATTTGATAAATAATTGATTTAAGACGTTAACTTAATAAAAAGTTATTTATTGTGTATTATTTGTGAAAGATCCAAGCAGAGAATACATCAGATATATCCTGTGATCCAAGTATTTTGTTGTTAGAGATGTTCAAATTTGTAAGCGTTCCAAAATAACAACATATTATTAAAAAATCACTTTAACACTTTTCCTCTTTTCTCGATTGATTATTAGTTTTTGTTGTACAAATAAATTATTACAATCACTGAAAACATAGTTAGTGAAAAAATTATCACATTTATTAACTGAATTAATAATTTGCAATTATAAAAATAACAGTTATCCAAGAACATTCAAAAGCCATCTCTTTAAATTAATTATGACATTTTCAAGTAGAATGACATTCTAGTAATGTTTACATATCCACACCAGTGTGAATTTTACTATACGTAATTTGCCGTGTAAAGACAGAAAAAGTAGGGATACACGTAAAATATTTGCGAATTATGTACCCATAGCCCCAACCCTCAATTGTGTAGCTAAGACCCATCAAACAAGTGTTCATCGTATCAGAATCAGAATAATACGCATAATTCATAAGAATGACTATTTTTAATTTTATAAAGTAATATTTAATAATAATAACTTTAACCCCGTCCTTGAATGAGTGGTAAGAGCGCCTACCTTTGGATCGAAAAATCCGAATGGTTGTGAGTTCGAATCTCACCAGGGTCAGAAATGTTTCATTTATTATAAATTAATAAATGAAAATAGTTTCTGTCCTTGTGGGATCGGTACTCACCGGAGGGACCGCAGACGTTCGGATACAGTTAGCGTCTCTTTGCAAAGACAATAACGTCAACTTTGCAAAGTAACAAGACACTTACTCAACACACACACACACACTACACATTACACTAGGTACCTAACTGTTAAAAATTACCGTACCTACCATGCCAATGGCCATTAGGTGTCGAGGCATTAACCTTTTTTAAATAAAAAAAAACAATAATTTAATTTGTCATATTAATTTCCTATTTGGTAGCAAATTTTGTGGCTTATTACAAACTAAAATAGTAAATTAGTAATACAAAGTATTAATTTGTATTCATTGTATCAATTAAAATAAATAATTCTTTTGCGGTTCAATTTTTAAATCTTTTTTCTGTCGGTATCTTACTGTGTACAGGTAATGCTAAGAATTGCCATAATCTGTTCTCGGGAGTCTTAGTACACAAGATTAATGACGATGAACGACCCAAAAATACGAAAAATGTGCATTGCCAGGTAATAATAAAAATGTTTACAATCTAATAGTACTTTGAGGAATATGCAAAAACGTTGCCAAACTTCAGGGCTTCTTATAATCGGTAGCTCAATGTGGGCTTCCTAACGCTGCTGAACTCCTACAGAGTATATACTTTTTTTCGCAGCGCAAACTGGTGGTAGATACCATGAACTACGAGTGTATGTTTTGATAATAATTCCAGGCATAAGCAGCCCGGGCTTCGTATTGTTAATCATGATTTCAGAGCTACCTATGGTACATTTCTAAAATTTGTCCGAATATATATGAAGCCCAAGCGTATTTACATGTTCTGAGCTTGGTTAAAATATCGAGAGATGGTGTAAAGTACGTTTTTTGGGGAAATAACATTAAAGAATTACGAAGCCCGAATCCGGGCTTCGTAAGGAGGTGTCGGGCTTCGTATGACCGGTGCGATATAGCGTTTTTGGCTTCCTAAAGTCGGAATCCATATATATATATATATATATATATATATATATATATATATATATATATATATATATATATATATATATTTACTCCCAGCGTATGAAGTGAGCCACATATCAAAAGAAACTGCGGTTGAAGTGAGGTCCTGTACAAAGTGAGGTCCAGTATACGGACCTCACTTAGTCAATCAATGTAAGACTTTTTCGTAGACATGTACTGATAGCAAACACTGTTTTTTTACAAAAAAAAGTGGGACCTCACTTTGTATGGTCCACATCAATTTTTAGTTCAGAGATTTTCCGCATAGAGGCGCTGACTTTGGCGTATATTTTCTAACCATGTATATTCTATACCCTGTTGAATAACTTACGATACACATAGTGAGGACCATACAACTGGCAACATCTGTTCAACCAATCTTTAAAACAGTGGATCGTCAATCGTCGCATAAATTCAAACAGTACAAAAATGTTTAATACTTTAATCCTTTTTGAGAGCGTAGGCGCAAAATTTCGGTTGAGTTCTTTTTAAACGCATTTATTTTTTTCGATTCCTGAGATAACTAATAGGTATTTTTAAAAAATTTAAACGCAAAATAGAAGACTACATTATTCCCGAGGGCAGAAAGTCCCTTATAATGAACAAAAAGTTTCTTTTGTAATATATATTTAAAATTAAAAATCAGACTATTTTTTTTCACCCCTGTGACTTATTAAAATAAATATTATAGAAGTTCTCAAGGACTTTCGACCATGGATAATACAATAATATTTCTTTCTGCGTTTAAATTTTTTAAAAATACTTAAGGTTTTCTCAGTATTCGAAAAAAATGAACGCATTTAAAAATAATTCGAGCGAAATTTTTGCGCATATGCTCTCAGAAAGGCTTAAAATACTATAAATTTTTGTAATCAGTATTTCAATAGTTATTTATGATATAAGTGTTAAAAGTACACGTTTAAGGCACGCATGTGAAAGTTTGCAGAATGAGCGACAGCGAGTTCTGCAATTCACATGAGTGCCTTAAAAATGCACTTTTTAACACGCATATCATGCAAAAATTTTTCTACAAACGTAATTACAGGACAATATCTACAAAAACTTTTACTTGAACTTGACTGACATTCCATTTTTATATTTTTTTGACATTACATCAAAATTGCCTATACGATCAATACGAATTGCAGTGCCATAAAAATTTTAAAGCACTAGTGCCTTAAAGCAGCGCCGGATAAAGGGGCGGGCGAGCCGGGCGACCGCCCGGGGCGCTAGAATTTGGGGGCGCCAAATTTTGAGAGACGCTGATATATAAATATAATATTTACCCCCCTCCGTGGAGGGTGGTAAAGAGACGTTCGGGGCAGACGTTCGGATACAATTGGCGTCTCTTTGCAAAGACAATGACGTCGACATTGCAAAGTAACAAGCCACTTACTCAACACACACACTACTTACACATGACACTAGGTACCTAACTGTTCAAAATTACCGTACCTACCATGCCAATGGCCATTAGTTGTCGAGGCATTAGCTAAACAAAAAAAAATATAATATTTTTTACATTCACTATTTTTTTGGACTTTATAGATTATCTTTGGGCTAAGATTACTCCTAAGACAATTAATATTAAATAATTGTAACAATAAGAAAACTATTTCTAGCTCACAAAAATTCTCTAATAAAAATAATGCAACCTAAAAATTGTTATGGCTTTTAAAGGTCATTTGTCAGGTAATACCTATCACTTTTATGGTATTACAATGTTATACATACATACTTAAAATACACGAAGATCAGATTTACGAAGTATCAACAAATTTATGAATAGTCAGTGATATTATTATACTGCTGCTTGTCATTATAGCCTCAATGGTTAAATAGTTTTGTCTTCCTGTTCTGTAAACTTTGCTTTATCAACATTGTCGTGTGTCCTTGGGTGTGTAATTTGAAATAAAAAAAAACAAACCAGGTATATCTATATGAATTAGAATTGACAAGTTCTTTTTCATAATATGAATATATAGAAATTTATTTCGAATACTTTGTACGCGTTAAGATGTTTCACTTTTTGCATAAAAACGGCACGAACGACGTATGAAAAAAAAGGAATAATAGATTTTTGTATATATCATAAATTGAACGAGTAATTCCAAAATGATTTGTTATTTGAAATATCTTAGTGGCGTACTATGTTTTTCTTTAAAAAAATTCACACCATTTCAACAGTAGATATAAAATTATTAATTTTATGTCAAAAAATGCGCAATAATTACCTCTTAAAACACATCAAATTTCATTTGCATATCTGAACCGGTTTTAGAACAATAAAGAAATCGTCAGTTTGTAAGAAAAATGTCAACACCCCATATCTCGGAAACGAAGTATTTGCTGACATACGCTTATAGAGCAAACTATCATTATTTTTTCATATAGAATTACCCTTTAAAGTTTGTCGCATTTATTTAGAAACATCCTGTTTTTTCTTGACCACCCTGGATTTCCATAGTTTTTCCTGTATTATTTCACTTGACCGTTATTTTCAGTTCTTTCTGTTTTTCCAGTCCTGCAGGTTTCTTTTCTAATATTGCTTCGTCCATTTTATCTCCAAAAGATTTTCGGGGTCTGTCTCTCTTCCTTCTTCCTATCGGGCTCCAATCTGTTATTCTGTTTATCAACGATTTTGGTCTGCTCTTCTGCCACGCCCGTACCAGGTTAATCTCTTTTGTTCTATGTTGTCTATTATCCCTTGAATTCATTACCATTATTTTCTTAATCTCTATGTTATTTATTCTATCCCTTCTACAGCTTCTACTTAGGTATTCGATCTCTGTTGCTCTTATTTTGCATTTGGTTTTCGTATTTTTTATTCAATTTTCACACCCATTATTCAGAATACTTTTTGTCATGGTGTTATATTATTTTCTTCTTTTTGTTTTTATACTGATGTTCTTATCCCACAGTACCGGGTTTAATTTTAGTATGCAGCATATTGTTTGTCCTAGTAACTCGATACCTAAAACCATAGTTTGGTTCTATAGGTATCGAGTCATAGAGATAATAAAAAGCTCATGAGATAATAAAAAAAAATAATGAATGATTTTATTTGAAAAATGAATAACCATTTTCAATTTCGTTGCAAAACGAAAATACAGCCGAACCATATTCCAGTCCAACCAGAGAAGGTTCCCATTGTTTTCATTCTGGTGGGATATGTTATATGCCATTAGAGTGAAAACTTAGTCTTTCGATTTTATTTGAATTTGCATAGATGATTGTAAGGCCAAGGATATCACAACGGCTCTAAAAGGAAGAGAAAAAATAAAGATGTACAAGCTCGCGTTTGCAAAGAATATCCGCATGCTATTTTATGCTAAGTGGATCACTCCCTCAATTTAGTTATTGGGGATGCAGCTATATCTTGCGCACAATCAACATGTTTTTTGGTCGTGTAGAAGATTTATACACATTAAATGCTATAAATGAGTCAGATTAAATAAATTATTAGACGAATTTTTTACTAAGCAACAACATTTTTGTTTAATTTAGTAGTATTTTGTATTTTGACAACGACACCCGATTTGGGCGTCGAAACGATAATAAAATTATTTTTTTCAATTCAATGGTGGCTTATTTTCCATCTAAATACTTATTTATACATATTTTTTACTGGTTGTTGATAATGTGCATTTATCTTTTACCTCGCTTCTTCGTCGCTTGAATGTGCTCGCTATGCTATGCCCTATGTTGGATAAGTTATAAGTAATAACTATCCTACTATTTTTTAAATAAATATATTTTTACATAGTTCTTTATGGTAAAATTTTGATTTTTCCTATTTTTTTATATTTGCATTAAATTTGTATATTCTTATATGAAGGGGCGCCAAATTTTATTTTGCCAGGGGCGCTCAGAACCCTAAAACCGGCCCTGCCTTAAAGTAGCATTTTTAACGCACGTATGGAGTTCTAAAAATTGCATTTTTAACACGGTTGTAGAAAAAAGCCTTTAAATGAGGTGTCACATGATGTACTTACTTTCCTATTTAAAAAAATCAAAGTTGTGCCTATCACCTGAAGAAGAGGGATCGCGTAAAGTTCGAAACATTGACGCTATAATATACTATGATTATTTTAAAAATCGACCTATCCGAGCGTTTTTCTTATGTGCTAAAAATAAATAAGTTAATAAGGGGGGTAAAACTTATTCCAGCGAACTGTATTTGTAACAACCAAGGTAGGGATGGCGGTTGTTGAACAAAAAACCGGTTTTCGGTTATACCGGTTTTTTACTTACGGTTTAACCTGGCGGTTATAACTGGTCAAAAAAAGCGGTTGTTCCAAAAACCATTTTTCGGTTTTTTTAATCAGAAGCAAATACTCGATAGGTTATAATGTTAATATAATGTTATATGTTACATTACATTTATATTGCAATTCAGTTTGCTCAATTTTCCTCCCGAAAAATTCCCCAACCAATTCAACCTATAAAAATTTTCCCATGTGCTTTCAAATTACCCTAAAAATGTTCGAAAGTACCCCAATCTGGCATCTCTGATTCGTCGCTCGTTGTAGACGGCGTCGGTGTATATTGCGTTGTCAATTGGGATATTCCCAAAACTCCCAAAAGTGATGATCCTACCGATCTACCGACATGTCCCTAGGATCTATCGAGTTTAAAAAAATACCCAAATGACATATTTTACAAATTCGATAAACCAATTCATCATTTATTGCCATCAAAAAATTTCAGTAGGTAGTATTTTTTAACACGTTTGTATAATACCTTTCATTTCCTAAGAATTATGTATTATTTAAAAATTACATAATGGAGATTCCTAATCGTATTTCGGTATTCACATTTCATACAAGAGTCTCAAAGTACTCAAGTATAAACAATTTTTAGATGATTTTGGGAATATCGATTTCAAGCAGATTACTTACCTTTTTATGTAAATATTCATGTGTTTCATAAAAGCTGATGTGACAATTTCGTCCAGTTCTTTATTAGTAAATAAAAGTTGAATTATGGTTGTTTGGGTTAATAATTATATAGTACTTCGCATATTATTTATAATACATATAGTAGGGGAGCAAAGTATGCTAAATGTGCAGTCACTCGAGCGCTTTGGGGACCTATTGGGTTGTGATTATTAGGTTCTAAAACCAAAAAAGTTAAGTAAAATTTTCTATTTTAGTGGGGACTTTCCATATTTTAATTTAATTTTCCATTTCCAACACCCGTTTTCTCCGATTATAGCGCCACCTATCCGTATTTAGAAAAAACGTTTCGAATAAAAGTTGCTTATTTTTACGCAAAGAATCCAAATCTGAAATAAAAAAAGGAGTTTCTATTTAAGATTTTAAAGTAACCCACCCCCCCACCTCCGTGGGGGTCGTGTTTGGTACCATTCGATAGATTTCAGAAAAAATATTCAGAAATTGTAGTGTATTACCTATAAGAAGTTACCGTTAAGCCGGGTCCAGACTATGTAACAAATCATGTTAAATAACAAAGTTTTGTAACTTGTTACAAAATTTTAAATAAACAAGATTTAAAACACAGTGTTGTATAACATTTTTCTGGTTATATAGCATGTTTTATGTTATCCAACAGATGTCGGTAAACATCAAAGAAAGTTATAAAACCGCACCGCGACTGATCTACACCTAAAAACATGTTATTGAAACATTTCTCTGGCATAGTACCTACGCGAGCAGCAACCGTTGGAGTCATATCGCCTTGTTCATTCTGGAGTGATTGTGCTAGATTTTTCTTTACTCTGTTCACGTAGGGTTATTTACGCGATGAAATTGTGGAAAGAACTGACTACTCATTTAATTGAGCTATTTCGTAAGTAACGAGTATTATGGGATTGCTATGGGATGAGCTACATTTATTGATTTAAAAAACAAATAAAAAACACGATGAATAGACTGAAATAGAAGTGAAAATAGATACAGAAACTGTAGTTAAAACTAATGCACGTACGCCTATAACTCAAGCCAACAAAAGAAAAGCAGTACGCGGAACCTTAACAGCAAATCGGTGCAAATCAACTCTAAATTTGACATAAATACTATTCTCTACAGAGCAGAGTATTCAGACATAAAACCTGTAACATTCACTTCATTCGCTACACAGATGCAGACTGCTTCATCAGCTACTCAAACAGGCACTCAATCATACAATATATCTGAGCCTTTCTATTCCGTCCACTACACCTACATCCGCTACTTCTCCAGCTACACCAATTCAAACAGACAGTGACACTCAATCATGAACAGGTGAAGACGATAATACTGAGGAATTAAATTTTACAGAAATGTTATACGTCCTCTCTGAAACAATGAGTAAAAAGTTTAAAAAATATACTTTGCTAATAATATAACTGTTAATCTTTCTCTTACTGGAATTGCATCTCGAAATGTCTTTCCTGCCTATTTTATGGCCGATTTCATTTATAAGAAATTCAAAATCAGAACTTTCTATTCTTAAGAAGTTTTTAAAACTGCCATCACATTTAATGTCTCCTGTCGATGGGTCTATGTTATCTCTTTCCAGATCAGCTAAAAGAGCTGTACCACTACCTATATTTTGCTCGAGCTGCTAATGAAGGACACATCCAAAATATTAATTTAACACGCCGGTGTCGCCTCCACAATATTACACAAGCTGCTGTTGCTATGAAGAGATCCTCCATACTTATATGACGCAATTTTATATATTACCTAACCTACCAGCTATCCATCTAAAATGCTGCAAAATTTATGCGCATGTTGTTGTTTTGTTTTTTGTTATATAGTCTGGATACTCATGCTATATTATAACAAGTTACATAACAAAGTTGTACAACTTTGTTATTAGCATGTTTTGTTACATAGTCTAGACCCGGCTTTAAAAGTTCCCCGTTTCAGGAAAAAATATTGTCTAAGAGCGATAGCCTAGTGACCTAGTGGGTAGACCTCGGATCTCGGATTCGTAAAGCAGAGGTTTCGATTTCAAATCCGGGGTGTGGATCTCCGATTTTTTTATTTATTGTTACTGCATTCATGTCTGTAGACAATGTTGCAATCTATTATGAGCACAATAAAAAAATATAGTAATAGAATAATAAATAAATATTTCAAAAAAAAACAAGAAAAAAAAATACAATCACTGGAAGCGAAACTAAACAATACGGAAGAAATATAACCACTGGATTCGGAACTGGATATGGAACTGGATAATATTAGAAAACTGATATTATAATATGTAAGCACTACGAGCCTAGTAGGCCCATGGCTTGATGTACTATTTTTTTCCACTCCCTTTTGTCAGTCGCTTTTGTTTCCCAGTTCCTTAAGTTAATTCTTCTCATATCTTCTCTAACTTCATTACTCCATCGTGACCTCCGTCTTCCTCTTCGTCTTTTCCCTGTCAATGCACTAGATAGTACCATTCTGGGAATTCTAGATGGAATCATCCTCTGCACATGGCCCAACCATCTAAGTCTTTGCGCCTTAATTACTGCTAGTATGTTAGGATCTTGATAGAGCTCAGTTAGTTCCTTATTTGTTCTTCTTACCCATTGTCCATTCAAGTTTTTCCCACCGAAGATTTTGCGCAGTATTTTCCTCTCCCAAACTAATAACAACTCTTGATGTTTTTTTTGTTGTGACCCATGTTTCAGAAGCATACGTTACTATCGGCCTTATTACGGTTTTGTAAGTTCTTAGTTTTGCTCTTCGTGATATATGTTTACTTCTTAACATCCCATTAAAAGCAAATATAGCGCGGTTGCCCGACATAATTCTCTTTTATATTTTTTCTTCACAGTTAGGATCTCTTGTGAAGACAGTTCCTAAGTACTCAAATCTCTCAACTTCTTCGAATTTATACTGTGTTCCCTTCGCTGTTGTCATTGTTATGTATTGCCCCCGAACGAATTGCTTATTTGTCCATTCCATATACTTTGTTTTTGCTTCATTTATATACAATCCTTTGGTTGCTGCCCTCTCCTCGAGTTTCATGAGTGTTTCTATAAGTTCTATTTTGCTCCTAGCCAAGATTACCAAATCGTCTGCGAATGTCAAGCACTGATGCTTTTTGTGGTAGATCAGACCTGTTCTATTAATGTTTGCTTCCTGTATAACCTTTTCTAGTAATATGCTAAACATTATAGACGATAATGGATCACCCTGTCGCAGTCCTTGTTTGACCTTAAAGCTTTCTGTTATAGTATTGTTTATCTTGACTTTATCATACTGATATATCACACTGATATTGTTTAAAAACACTAATAATATTGATATAAAATGTTAATCAATTTTATTTATTGTTATAAGAATCAAAGGTAAATATGATTAGGCGAATGAAGCCTTAGGTTTCGCAGTCAATATCCCAACCACACACACACATGTTGCAATCTATTTCAATACGGGTTATAGTACAAACTATATAGTCCAGAAAGCCACTGCGCATCCGCTAGGAAAAATATTCTAATTCGGATTTTTTGCACAATCTTACTTAAAAAGGACCCCTTTTAACAAATTTGCATGTTGCCAGGACCAAAAGTTGGTCAAAAATTTTTTAAACGTTTTTTTTGCTTTTTTCCTAAAATAATTTTTTTTTGCATGGAACAAATTTTTTTTAGGTTTTTTGGATCATTCCAAACAGAAAAGGTCTTTAGTGACTTTTCTCTAAAGTTGATAGTTTTTGACATATAGGCGATTAAAAATTGAAAAATTGCGAAATCGGCCATTTTTAACCCTCAAAAACTATGTGAAAAATTGAAAATTTAAATGTTGTCAAGGTAGGCAGATATTCTTTAAACATCGATTGATGAAATCCCGAAGAGTTTTTTGCAATACAATATCAAAAACCCCTTTGTTTTTAATTGCCAATCAAGCGTGCGCGACACTATTTTCCACCGTTGCATGTGTATACAGTATGGTGCAAATGAAAGGAATAAATTCGTTATTTCGTAAACCGGTGACTTTAAGGAAAAATCCCAAAACAGGTCGGTTTTTATTTTTAAGTTATAATATTGTGGCATATATAGTATACTAGTGACGTCATCCATCTGAGCGTGATGACTTAATCGATGATTTTTTAAATGAGAATACGGGTCGCGTGCTGGCTCATTTGAAAGGTTCTTCAATTCTCTATTCAGTAATATAAACATGTACATAATTTTTTATAAAGGGTGTCCAAAAATTTTTTATTAAATTAAATCATTTGGCAAATTGACAAAAAAATTAAATTATTAGACGCCCTGTATAAATAATTATGTAAATGTTTATATTACTGAATAGAGAATTGAAGAACCTTTCAAATGAGCTAGCACACGACCCCTATTCTTATTTAAAAAAATCATCGATTACGTCATACCGCCCAGATGGATGACGTTACTAGTATACCATATATGTCACAATATCATAACTTAAAAATAAAAATCGACCTGTTTCGGGATTTTTCCTTAAAGTCGCCGGTTTACGAAATAACGAATTTAATCCTTTCATTTGCACCATACTGCATACACATGCAACGGTGGAAAATAGTCTCGCGCACGCTTGATTGGCAATTAAGAAACAAAGGGGTTTTTGATACTGTATTGCAAAAAACTCTTCGGGATTTCATCAATCGATGTTTAAAAAATATCTACTTACCTTGGCAACATTCAAATTTTCAGTTTTTCACATAGTTTTTGAGGGTTAAAAAAGGCCGATTTCGCAATTTTTCAATTTTTAATCGCTTATATGTCAAAAAATATCAACTTTAGAGAAAAGTCACTAAAGACCTTTTCTGTTTGGAATGATCCAAAAAGCCTAAAAAAATTTTGTTCCATGCAAAAAAAATTATTTTAGGAAAAAAACAAAAAAAAACGTTTAAAAAATTTTTGACCAACTTTTGGTCCTGGCAACACGCAAATTTGTTAAAAGGGGTCCTTTTTGAGTAAGATTGTGCAAAAAATCCGAATTAGAATATTTTTCCTAGCGGATGCGCAGTGGCTTTCTGGACTAATACATTTAATATCAAAATAGTGGGATATATTTTTTTAGTTGAGGACACTTGGTCACATTGCATTGTTTCAGGATAAGGTGAAATATCTTCAATAAATGGAAAAAAGCATGTATGTCATATATTATAATACTTTCTATACTCTTAATATGTAGTCTCGTATAAATTTGTAGTGACATGATTTTAGGTATAAGAACAAGAAGCTTGCAACAATTTTCAGAGAAAATAAAAAACTAAAACTATTTTAAAATGATTATTCGAAATAAAACATATGCACATATTCACTGTATTTGCCATCTAGTGGAATAACTGTAAAATTAAGTCAGTAAAAAAGTACATTAAGTTTAATTAAATTAAGTAAATCATCTTGTATACTAAAATTAAGGTTGGAAAATTGTCGTTTCAAAATGAAAATCGACAGGGGCAACAGTACCTATACTAAAATACACTCTGTATAGATAATTATGTCAATGTTAATAATACTGGATAGAGAATTGAATATCCTTTCAAATGAGCTAGCACACGCCCCTCTTCCCTATTTAAAAATAAGGGGTGGGGGAAATGGAAGGGAGGGGTTGACAAATGACAGATATGTATGTACCGTAAAAACTGTGTTCCCCTTAGATCAAAAGTCGGGCTTTTATATTTATATGTTAAGTTCAATATAAATTTCACATAACTGAACTATCACTGTATCCTCCATTTTGATTATTATTGTTCTCAACTAACGCTATTTTCAAAATTCTTGCTTTCCTATCCATCTTTAACGTAAATTATTAAAAAATATAAAACTATTTCTTTATTAACGCTAGTCTCCGATAAGGCTACCGTGATTTAATGCTGAGGTACTAAAATGTTATAAAATTAACAAACAGTACGAGCAAGAACAAAGAGTCCACATCCTTCTTATAACTACAAGTGACTGAAACATCGAAACAATAATAATTCTTACTGTGTTATACAGAAAAAGGCAGTAGAAACGATTAATCTCATATTTATCGACAACACTGTATGGTCCTCACTTGATGAGCTGTAAGGAAATATACACGTAAAGTTGTCCTCACTTTGTGCGCATAACGAAAAAGTATATACAGTCTCACTTTAATAGCTGCGTATAATGGCCTCACTTGGGTGGCAATATACTTGAACAATACGGGGCACATATACGTAATTTTTTTTGTGTATACTCGTCATTTTTTAATTGCTATTTACTTGTCAAGGTCACTATGAAGAGTTGAAACGATTATGTCTACGTTTTCTACCGGTCCTCACTAAGTGCGCGTAATGTCAGGACCTCACTTTGATATCTGTGCATAAATATATATATATATATATATATATATATATATATATATATATATATATATATATATATATATATATATGTATATATATATATATATATATATATATATATATATATATATATATATATATATATACAGGGTGGTTCATCTTATTCGCCTCGGTCTCTGTACGGAAAACCACTTGATATTTTAAAAAAATTTCTTCAGAGAAATATACAGGGCCTTTAATACTACAACCTAAAAATAATGTGAATTATACAGGGTGTTCCAAAAAAGAGTGGTATATCAAAGTTATATTTTTTCTTATGGAATGCCCTATATCTGATAACATTATTGAATTGACCTTGAAAAATAAGCTATATTTTCATAAGGGTTCCCTATACCTAAATACAGCGTGTTTTGATTTATTTCGATTTTTATAAAAATGTAAGGTTTTAGAAAAAAATAAATATCTACGAATCTAAGAAGCAGTAACAAATTCTTTCTTGGATCTTAATAATAGACTATTTGGCATACTTAAACAGATGCTTATTGCAACAAAATTTCTTACAGGGTGGTCAAAATATGAGATTGTTCTATTAACAAATTCAAGCTGTAATAACTTACTTATTTTAAATGGAACACCCTGTATCTTACTAGTCTATCGCGTAGAAAATTTTCTTAGCTTTCAATTTGTATTAGGGTTTCTATACCTATCTTTTTACAGGGTGGTCAAAATATTAGATTGTTCTATTAACAAATTCAAGCTGTAATAACTTACTTATTTTAAATGGAACACCCTGTAGCTTACTAGTCTATCGAGTAGAAAATTTACTTAGCTTTCAATTCTTATTAAGGTTTCCTATACCTATCTCCCTTCATTTTTTAAATATTTAAAGATTTCCTAATTTGTAAGCTTTAAAAATTAGAATTAAGTACCTATGTCGTGGTTATGTACAACACATCACCAACACCGGCAATATACTTAGAAAAGATACTGTCATTAATAATAAAATTTTCATTGTTATCATGTAATCACACAGAGTGTTGTATTATTTTAGTTGATTTTGGCCTACATGTGAAATTGAATAATATGTTTATCTTAAACTGCATACCCTATATTAGATGCCGTATTCTGGAAGATATTTAAATTATATTTCATTCCGTATAAGTATTTTCCATATCTTAGCCCAACGGTTATTAAGTAAATTTAAGAACGCCACTTTTTGTTCGAATCTTTAAATCGCAATTACAAACAATTAAATGCAATGGCTACTTTGACTAAAACGAGCCTATTGTACAAAAATATGTAAAAATGGGTATTTACAGAATAACATGGGAATTTATATTTACAGAATAACATGTGTATTGAGAATGTTAACATGGAATTGAAGAGATTTTAAATATCTTCCATTATAAAGAATAGAATATCGAGTATGTCATTTAAAATAAGAACACTCTGTGTGATTAAATGATAAAAATGTGAATTTTATTAATGAAACTATCTTGACTAAGATATTTAAGTATATTGCCGGTGTTGGTGATGTGTTGTACATGACCACGACATAGGTACTTAATTCTAATTTTTAAAGCTTACAAATTGGAAATCTTTAAATATTTAAAAAATGAAGCTAGATAGGTATAGGAAACCCTAATAATAATTTAAAGCTAAGTAAAGTTTCTACTCGATAGACTAGTAAGATACAGGGTGTTCCGTTTAAAATAAGTAAGTTATTACAGCTTGAATTTGTTAATAGAACAATCTAATATTTTGACCACCCTGTAAAAAGATAGGTATAGGAAACCCTAATACAAATTGAAAGCTAAGTAAATTTTCTACGCGATAGACTAGTAAGATACAGGGTGTTCCATTTAAAATAAGTAAGTTATTACAGCTTGAATTTGTTAATAGAACACTCTCATATTTTGACCACCCTGTAAGAAATTTTGTTGCAATAAGCATCTGTTTAAGTATGCTAAATAGTCTATTATTAAGATCCAAGAAAGAATTTGTTACTGCTTCTTAGATTCGTAGATATTTATTTTTCTCTAAAACCTTACATTTTTATAAAAATCGAAATAAATCAAAACACTCTTTATTTAGGTATAGGGAACCCTTATGAAAGTATAGCTTATTTTTTAAGGTCAATTCAATAATGTCATCAGATATAGGGCATTCCATAAGAAAAAATATAACTTTGATATACCACTCTTTTTTGGAACGCCCTGTATAATTCATATTATTTTTAGGTTGTAGTATTAAAGGCCCTGTACATTTCTGTGAAGAAATTTTTTTAAAATATCAAGTGGTTTTCCGTACAGAGACCGAGGCGAATAAGATGAACCACCCTGTATATATATATATATATATATATATATATATATATATATATATATATATATATATATATATATATATATATATATATATCATTGTTATTTTGCTTTTTTTCTAAATCTATGAAGAAGAGGTCACGTGGTTCATTTGTTGCCCGATTTTTTACATTCATTAGGTGTTTAACGTTATGTCCTTGCTTTTTAAGACATCTATTATATCATCTTGCGGAGTACTAAGATGAAATTTCAAAATTTGAATGATCCAAACCAACATCCCAGATAGCACAGGGCGTCCCGAGGACGTCCGTTTCAGGTCCCAATTAAGTCCGAATGTACGGGGACCTCAATCGGACGTCCCCAGGCATTACAAATCCATACGTCCCCAGGAAGTACGATTAGGGACGTCCTCAGGACGTCTGTTTCAGGTCCCACTAAGTCAGAATGTAATGGGATCTTAATCGGACGTCCCCAGGAAGTACGATTACGGACGTAATTCTTGATGTCACAAACGTCACAAAATTGGGAGGAGCTTAATCGACTCGGCGACGGCGACTCCAAACAATTTTATTTGTTATTAAATAACAAATACAAACAAATACAAATTTTGTAACATAAATGGTCATACATAAGGAATTTTTCATTTATTTACGTGGTTTGTGTGACAAAATAAGACTTTTCATTGAGGTATTTAGTTAAAGAAACGTGTCAATTAAGAGATTTTTATTCGTTTTTGCCCAGGTGAGTTAATTTAATGCAATGTTTTTAAGTACGCAATGTTTTTAAGTACCCAGGTGAGTTAATTTAATGCAATGTTTTAAGTGTGGTGAACGCAAAAATTTTTGAGGTTGTGTTTGTTTTGTTTATTTTCAGATCTTTTGTTTTTGAAAAGAAACATGGCTTTGAAGCATGTTATAAAACTTTCTACAATCAGTGGTTTTATTAATGACAATTAAATAATAAAAAGAGGTGAACATGCTTTGGAATCTGGCCACCTGAAGAAAATGGACTTCAACTGTGATTTCCAAATTATTAAGGGTGAATATAGGTATGATAACATAGGTTAGTTAACATAATAGTGAATTATATTTTGGTATAATTTTATTACAGAGTTGGAAGACAATGGTGACGTTTCATCAGCCACTTGTGCTTGTCCTAGAGGCATTAAATACCATGTGGCATTGGCACTTTTTGGACAATACAATATATCCCTGACAGATAAAGCTTGTTCTTGGAATGCGCCACCAAAACCAAAGATTGGGCCATTACCTCAATCTGCCGAGGAGCATAATCCAAAGCCATTTAAATCTGCCCTGGAAGAAGAGCTATCGGAAGTAGCTGCTAACACAGCAAAAGAAACATTATTTCTTCTGATTAATTTCTGGAGGCCACAGATTAAATATTAACATTAAAAGAAAGATGTGCTTTTCATGATCAGTTAATAAAAGACATCGCTGCCTCCACTACTGGTCAGGTGTCCAACAAAAATTGTTACATAGCCACAAAATTTAGAATAACGTCTAGCAACTTTGGTGACAAGAATCTACAGGTCGAGCAAGTCTCGTAAATTTCACGATTGCGAGCCACGCTTCACGCAACCGTGTTTGCGTACTTGTGTTTCGAGTTGCGTGGTCGTGCGGAGTTATATTTACCAAATTTAAATATAATCGTTTTCAAAATTAAATCAATATGGCTACTGGGTGTAAAAGATAAATCTTATTCTATCTGTTCTTAATGAGTTTTAGATAATTTTAGTTGTATTTCTTTGTAATATTGTGTTGTACAAAGATTAATTTAACATTTTCTCTGGAAGTATTAATTTAGAAAGATAATATGCTTCATTGGTGTTGTGTTTTGAAGTGTGAAATGCAAAGTAATTGTGATAGTTAAATGCAAGATAAAGTTCACTTTTAAACTGAACTAAATAAGGTATCTGAGAGACAACAATGGTTAAATGCAATACAATGTACAGGTTTTACTAGCGAAATGAAAATTTTCCTGTCCTGTCTGCTGTAATCATTTTATATCTGGTAAGTTACAATTGCAACAGTAACGATTTTTGAAGATGTTAACATTTTAATCTTATAGGAAAACCAGCCGACTTAATCGATAATAACAATCTCCAGATTGGGTTCCTTCAATAAATATGGTCTATAAACACAATGAAATAAGTTCCCCAAACTCTAAAATGGAGTGGTATCAAAGGAGAATTAAAGGGAAAAATATTCATATTGAAATTATTTATAAGGCACTGGACTGTCTTAAATTCTACAATAATACTAGGTGGGTAAATGATTTTAGACATTTTTCATTAAGAGTAGATTAAGATTAAGTAGATTTAAGACTTGTTTACACGGGTAGAGTAATGATGCAAGTACTTGATAGAGTAGAGTAACTCTACCTGTAAAAATGCTCAGCACAGTAGAATAGCTGGTAGAGTGTATAGTTGGAGTTAAAGTAGAGTGACTAGCAACCTATGGCAAAGTAACTACTCTATGACCACCACTACTGCCAAAATGTCTACTCGGCTGCACACTCTACCCATGGAACACGCTCAATTATGGCAGAATAGAGTAGGTAGGAGAGTACATGGGGGTGCTGTCATTCTGGCTGGAATTGTGTTTTGTGTAAATAGTGAAAATGAAGTTCACCGAAGATGAAACTTTAAAACTTGTAGAGCTATAATACGGCGAATACCAGTGTTTATGGAATTTAGGTAGTGTATACTACAGAAATAAAAGTTTGCAGCAAGCTGCGGAGGATGAAATCGTCGAAAGAATGGCAAAGGGGGCTTTGGAGTAAACGAGCTTCAGCAAAAAATTAAGAATTTAAGGTGCACTTATAATCAAGAGTGTTTAAAAATACAAAAATCGGTTTCACTATACTAGCATCAGTACTATACTTGTACTCTCCTCATGTGAATGGTATCAAGCCATTTTTGGTAGAGTACTACCACTACTCTACTCTCCTCAAAACTCTACCCATGTAAACAAGTCTTTAGAAACAGTGGAAAATGAGGTAGCTAGTAGAGTAGTAGTAGAGTAAAATATACTGGTTTAGCAAATTACAATGTTTTAAGGTAATACAGTAGCGATAAACAGGTAGCCAAAACGTGTTCCAAGATTGTCACTGTAATTTTGAATATTTTTCGAGGCATTTGGCACACGTATTCATAAAATAATAAAGAATGGCGGTACAGAGCCCAATTTGAAAAATATATTAATATGTGGAAATTACTCTGTAATTATACAATATTTAAAAAACGAGCCTGTACCGCCATTAAGAAGAACAAAAAAATACACTTTCTTCAAATAAACTTTTTTATCCAATGCCTAGATTTTGTGTAATTTTGGAACTACTAATGAAATAAAAAATTTTAGTAGTTCCAAAATAACACAAAATCGGATAAAAAAGTTGTATTTGAAAAAAGTGTATTTTTTTGTTCTTCTTAATGGCGGTACAAGCTCGTTTTTTTATATTGTATTTAATTACACAGTAATTTCCACATATTAATATATTTTTCAAATTGGGCTCTGTACCGCCATTCTTTATTATATTACGAATATGTGTGCCAAATATCTTGAAAAAATATTCAAAATTACAGCCGAAATCTTGGAACACATTTTCGCTACCTGTTGATCGATACTGTTTCCTCTTAAGATAGTTTTAATAGTTATTTATGATATAAGTATTAAAAGTACAATTTTAAGACGCGCATGTGAAAGTTAACTTGAAAAAATAATTTTATTAATGTTTTGACTTCCACATCAGATGTCATTGTCAAAATACAAAATATTCATTATTATTAGGTTTGTTCTAGCAAACAGTCAAACTAGTCAAAAACCATCAGCAAACAGTTGGTCAGTAAAAGAACATAATACAGTCACCAGTGCGATCCCCTCTACTCGCGCTGCTCCACTATTCGCTGATGGTTTCAAACTGATGCTAGAACAAACCTATTATTATTATGCATATCATTATCTGTAAATAATATTTCTTCTGATTGTTAATTGTAAAGGATAGAAAAATTACCATTTATTTTATTTTTTTAGAATCAGCTGAGAGAAGTGGTCTACAAAAAACCAGGAAGGAAACGGAATATGTGGCTACAAAAGGCAAAAGAAAGGTTTACAAAGCAAATGTGACACATCTTTTTGAAATATTTAGGAATATCAGTAAATTGCATTGAAAAAATGTATGAAAAGATTTTGTTCAATAAAAATGTTTATATTTATCAAGGATGTATTATTTGGTATGGCCACATATCGTCAGTGATGTAATAATACATCCTATCTGTTTTTTCATGAGTTTTGTAAGAGAGACTAAAAACTTGTCTTAGGGTCACCTCCTGTTTTCATATGATATTTTTTGACTTGTTTTGTAGTAAATTAAACTATCTATGAACTACAAAACAAGTCAAAACTTACATATGAACACAGGAGGTGACCTTAAAACATGTTTTTCCATCTCTCATACAAAACTCATGAAAAAAACAGATAGGAGGTATTGTCACATCAGCAAGGATGTACAGTGATGAGTGCCCTAATAACCGGCAAAATATGGGCAACATATTTAGTTGTGAGATAAAAAGAAATGAAACTAGTTGAGTTGGGAAATTTAGCGAAATTAACCTTTAAATTTACGTTATATTGATCCCACCTTTACACATATCGGAGGAGTATGTCAACTAAAACTGTCACTGTGACAGTGGTAGTTTCCAAACTCGTCTGATACATCTGAAGGTGGTACACAATCAATACAATCTAAATGTATAAGTTAATATCGCTAAATTTCCCAGCTCGACTAGTTTCATGTCTTTTTATCTCACTACTTAATACATCTTTTGTGCTATTTTGCCGGTTATTAAAGCGCTCATCACTGTATTTCTGGTATATCCAGGGAATGTCTACAAAATATATTTTGAATGTCCAGAGAACATTTGTGGACATTCATGGAATGTTCCAATAAGACATTCAGGTAATGTTTAAAATGCTGACACAGGATTTTCCTGGGATGTTCAGGGAACATGTTTTCGGGGATATTCCAGGAATTTTTCAATGTCTGTGTACCTTCTATGGACCTATATGGAATATTTTGGTGTTATTACCGCCGCACTCCACTTGCGATTTGTAATCAGGAAGATTGAACACATTGTTTCAAATACAAGTCAATCCATTTGTGACTAAATAATCATGGATTGACTTCTATTTGAAAGAATGTGTTCAATCTTCACAACTACAAATCGCAAGTGGAGTCCGGCGCTTAGGGCTACTTCCTCTTCGGTATTACGTATTATACTACAGAAATCAGGAACTTTGCTTCTAAATATATGTATGCATCTTGGCCATCAAACATATTCTTCCAAACATTTTTTAAGGGGTTACATAGGTCTTGTGGGTAAAAAAAGTGACTTTTTAAAAAAATTATATCTCGAAAACTAAAATTTATTTTTATTTATAATTGGAACATGTAAAAGTATAGTACTTAAGGTAGTCTCAAAAAAAGTTTCAGCCAAAAATATTCATTTTTGTAGAGTTTAAGTTTTTTTGCGTTGGCAGCATAACTAAGTCCAGTCTCATCTGAAATCAAAAAGTTTCTTGTAGTTTATACCTCTGGCTAGAATATGAACGAAGGAATTAAAAAAAAATGAAATTTGAAGATTTTACATAAGTTTAAACACATTTTTGACCCCAATTTTTCTCATTTTTAAAGTAGTTTTTTTTATAAAACAAAAATGACCTCATCTAATAAAAAATCCTTTGTTCATTCACTAGCCAGAGGTATAAACTACAAGAAACTTTGATTTCAGATGAGACTGGACTTGTTATGCTGCTCACTGCAAAAAAGGGCTGTTGTCGAAAAATTGCAGTCAACTCTACAAAAATGAATATTTTTGGCTGAAATTTTTTTGAGAGTACTATACTTTTACATGTTTCAATTATAAATAAAAATAATTTTTAGTTTCCAAGATATATTTTTTTTAAAAAGTCACTTTTTTTACCTGCAAGACAACAACTTAACAAAATGCTGATTTCAAATTGTAACAGTTGTTTTGCAAAGTATGCTGCCCTCTTGTATTTTCTGTGTTATCTTCATCATAAAATTACTTCATCTAAAAACTTTCTGCGATATATTCGCAACAACAAAAACAAAAAAAAATAAAACAAAAGTTTAACCACCTTCACACCACAGAATCAAGCAATCAAGTTACAAAATTTTCAAACACCTCACCTGACACAGCGTCTCAAGTACGATTGCGCGAATTGGTAAATATAACTCCGCACGACCACGCAACTCGAAACACAAGTACGCAAACACGGTTGCGTGAAGCGTGGCTCGCAATCGTGAAATTTACGAGACTTGCTCGACCTGTAGATTCTTGTACTTTGGTGCTGTTATTTCAGCTTGCTTTAAAAACAAATTTCCCATCGAGTTTGCTTAAGACATTTTAGGTGAGTCATAAATTTATAAAAACTGTTTGCTTTTCCTCTGAAGTTCTTTTAATTAACTATTCTAAATGGGAAATAAGCCACAATTTAACTAAAAAAATGATTTTATTAACGTTTCGACATCCACATTGGATATGGTTCTCAAAATAGAAAATATTAATAAATTAAACAAATATGTTGTTGCTTAGTAAAAAATTCTTCTAATAATTGAATTTAATCTGACTCATTTATATCGGCAATTTACACATAATATATTATACATTTTTAGTAGAATACTTTAAAATGATATTGCCAATATTTATCAGTTGCGTTCCTGGGACGACTTGACTGAAAGATAGTTCATTCGATTACATGAAATCAATCCCAACCCAAGACTGTCCATCACAAAAAAATCATAGCATGTGATCTGTCTTTAAAACGACAACCACGTGCAATGATGACAGTAAAATTCTCATGTTAGAGATTCCGTAGTATATTTCACTGTCACCGTTGCATGTGGTTGTCTTTTTAAAGACAGATCACATGCTATGATTTTTTTGTGATGGATATTCTTGGGTTGGGGTTGATTTCATGTAATCAAATGAACTATCTTTCAGTAAAGTCATCCGAGGAACGCAACTCATAAATATTGCCAATATCATTTTAAAGTCTTCTACTTTAAAATGTAAAATATATGTCTAAACAGCAACAACATTTTTGTTTAATTTATTAATATTTTGCATTTTGACAATGACATTCGATATAGACGTCGAAACGTTAATAAAATCATTTTTTTTTTAGTTAAATTGTGGCTTATTTCAACATTAAGTTCTTTTTTTAAGTCAAAGCTGTCAACTTAATTAAATATTCGAAAATATTTAAAATAATATCAAATTAAAAACTTATCAACTTGAACTTATCAAAACTTAAGTTTTCAATTTGATATTATTTTAAATATTTTCGAATATTTTATTAAGTTGAAAGCTTTGACTTGTAGCCAGCAGATGGTTATCCAAAGTATACAAAATATAATGTGCAACATCTTCACGTCTGCCCCGCCTTTGTGCTAGGCACCTACTACCATCACATTAATTGCAATTCGGTAGACTGGGTAATTTTAACTTGGTTCAGAGATAGCAACCTATGCATTCTCTGATGAGCCTCTAATAAGAGGCGAAGTCGTTGATGAGAGCGCTGGTTGTGCTCTCTCAACTAAGTAAAAATTAAGACAGTTTAGGCTTCGCATTGCAACTCAATAAAAATGGTATACATTTTTATTTTCTGTTTTTTTTTACTTTCGTTTATTTTGACATGCAAATATTTATTATGTTTTAAGATGAATACAATTTGGATGGTATTAAAGCTATCCGGTAGGGCAGAACTCACGAAAAATATGCTTTAGAATGTTTGAAGCAGGACTACAAATTAAATATCCGCTCCACTGGAATATGGCTTTCAAGTTCAGGACTTCTAGAAGCTAGTCCTGATGGATTGATAGATGAAGAAGAAGCCACTGCAGAAATAAAATATCCATATTCCTTTAGAAACGATCAGTTGTCTGAACAGTTAAAAAATAATAAATATATTATATTTTATGATGATGTGCTCTAAGGCTCAAATCCAAGGTGCTCTACATATTTTAAACAGGAAAAAATGCTACTTATGCATATATACGTTGAAAGATAACACTGTGACAGTTATAGAGTACCTATGACGATTCATGGAAAGGAAATCTTCAGCTTTTGGAAAATTTCTATTTTCAACAATATTTACCAATGTTATTAGATATTTAATAAATACTTTTCAACCCAGTTTTTTTATTATTCCAATTATTAAAATACATCAATAAATGTAGGTACATCAATAAAGGTAGGTACATACTTACAAAGAAATACATTAAAAACCATGAGCCATAGCTATGCTGGTTTTATGGTAACATATTAAACATAAAAACATAATTATATTATTAACTGATTACATAAAAAAGAAAAAATGTAGACTAATTTACACTGTAGTTTTTTTATATCTCTAGCGTTAGGGTAAAAGGACTTAAGTCAGTAAATGGTATATTGCAGAAATAATTTTTAAAGGTTTGATGAAATCTATTTTTATCCTAATTAAATATTTTGTCGGCACATATGGGTCAAAAACAGCTTATTTACAATACATAATATAGTTTAATATGAAATATTGTAAAATAATAAAGTTTGATCTGACTTGAGTACTTTGGATCAGAGAATAAAATACTTAAGTTTTTTTGACCAGATATTTTAATTATATTAAATACACAAGTTTACATTTTAATAACAGTAGATTAATATGAAATATTGTAAAATAATAAAGTTTGATGTGACTTAAATCCTTTGGATCAGAGAATAAAATACTTAAGATTTTTTGACCTGATATTTTAATTATATTAAATATACAAGTTTACATTTTAATAACAGTAATATTTAGTTTTTATATTATAATATAACTATGATGAAGTTATTCGTCATCAGAAACAAACTCCTCTAAATCTGGGTCCTTATCGTTCATACTTGTAATTGGCAGTTCTTGATAAAAAAATTTGTATACTTCTGGTACAAGCGGTAAGAGATCTAGAAGATGTTGCTGTTTTTCAAGAGTTATAGGTATTAACCCATCATACTTTTTCTTGAGTTCTATTGCACTTTGTCGACCTCTTCTAGTAAAATGAATTTCCTTAAAATTTTCTGACTCTTCCAGAGAACTCTTATAAAATATTGTATGTAGCATATTTTTTCTGTATTGCAGCCAACGACATTTCTGCAATTTGAACAACTCTCCATCAACATGTTTTTGCTTCTTTACAAACGTTGTCCTTAATAAAGCAGCAAAATCGTAGAAGTCATCTAAAGTTAATTCAATGACCTTAAATGGACGTTTTTTGTTTGTGCATCTAATCAGAGTAGCCCAATCATGAGGATGAGCAATTTTCATTCCCGATTTTTTTTCTGTTTTTCAATAAGGGAATAGTCGACATCGCATTCCATGTGTAAATGCCCAGAGATCATAAATTTATGGTTGATCTCATTTATTGAGCTTTTCATTTGCATAACTGACATGAACATGGTAGCTACGTGGAAATTTTTATTCTGCCCTGCACATGTATCTGAGTAAAAGGTTATTTTTGTGACTTCAGGTGGCATGTTCATTATTTCTTTGAAAAGACAAGAAACAATCTCATTTGCACCACGGTGAGCAATTGATTTATGCCAGATATAACAGGAAGCTGCTCGTGAAGCACAATTATGTATAGTTAAATTGTAGGTCCAGTACTTTCTCTTATACAAAGAAACAGAAGAAGAAGAAGAAGAAAACTTTTAGCGTTTATCAATCAACAAGTGAGTGTTTTAGCACGATCAGTAAGATTTATGTCATAAACACTTACAGCGGCACCTACGCGTGGACTATTGATACAGAGGACTTAAGTTTCATAAGTCGTTTATATCGGACAAAACAAAGGATTTAAGTTAGATATGTTCGTTTGCTCAAACAAAAATAGTCTGATGTAACTTATGTTCTTTGAACCAGTCTTAATAAAAACCTTATATTTTAAGATAGACTTAATTCTTTTTTACCAAAACAAACTTCTTCACAATTTACAACCAAATGTGTAGATAACTCATTTTGGCCAAAAATGGACTTAAGTTCTTTTGCCCTAACACTAGAGATATAATCATAAAAGAATTGTATTAAATTAAAGCTATCTTTTTATAGTAGTTAGGAGGAAGTAACTTTTGTAATTCAGTTTTAAATTATTCTTGCCTGCAGTCTCTGATATTTGTGGGTAACTTATTATACCAAATCAGACCACTTGAGTACATACCGGTGCACCAGTAGTTCACATTCGTACTGTTTGAAAGCTATTACCTCCCTACCTGGTGGTATGGTCATGCACATCTTCTATATTATGTCTTAAAGTAATATTTGTAAGTCTTTGAGAAAGCTTAATTTTATAAATGAATATACAAACTTACAAAATGTATAGTTGTATTCATTGCACGTTATTGTAATACAACACGTCTGTTATTTTTATATTTGGTTTTCTTTGAAAGGTATTGCATTTTATCCTGAACATAAGTAATCATTACTTTTATAAAACACAAGATTAACTTTCTAATTCAAACAGAGAAAGAATTTGTACAGCTAGATATAATACTTCAGGAAAACCCGATTTTAACCATGCTGTAAGGGTTTTTATATAAGGTAGGTACTTAATTACTTACCTAGAACTTTGAATCTAGATTGTTTATGCATTTTTGATTGGTATTGTAGGTAAAAGAATTATCATCAAAATTTGGAGGAGCAAGCAAAGAAGAAACTAAAAAGACATCTTAACATTATTTATTTGTTAAATTTTAATGAAAATTTGTTTGATATATAATTTCTGAAAACATTTTACATAAAGTCCCAAAAAGGTTTGGTCGGAGGTTCCAAGGAGGTTTTGGTCGGCCATCCCAAAGACGTCTTGTTCGGCCGTCCCAAGGACGTTTTGATCGGACGTCCTGGGTACAGATGATTTTGTAACATCGGACGTCCTCGGTACGTCCCGAGGATGTCCCAGGACCTGAAACGTACGTCCTGAGGACATCCGAATGTCCTGGTAGTATGTCCCGGGTACGTCCCAGGGAAGTACTTGTGCTATTTGGGATTTACAATACGGATTGCAACAACAAATGCAACCTTCGTTCCTTATGCAGTACCAACCACCAATATGGCAACAACCGATGGAAATACAAAATGGACAAATCCCCGATCAGCCGGCATACCAGAGTACATCATCGTCTCAAACTGGAAATATACGCAACATAGGAAAGAATCAAGACATTAATAATACTTCTAGTCACTCCATCGACATTTCTTCGCCAAACCAAGATGGAGAAAATGGCGATGTACATACAATTAAACACTATGAAATATACGAACCAAATGAATTCCAAACAGTAGAATCGTATAAAGGAAAACGGAAAAGAATAAACAACAGTCCAACTGTAATAAATATGTGTGTATAATGTTTTAGGTCCAAATAATTAAAACTCTGTTGTTTGGCTAACATTATATTTACATCGAACTAGCGGTGATTCAACCATAATTGTTTACAATAACAACACATTACCTATACCACTACATTTGTACATCTCAAATATCTAATAATAACTCTCCCCATAAATTCACCTACGCTGCATTTTTATACCCGACATAATATGAATACAACATGTTGCTAATTCATGGTCAGGTGTCATTGTCTTCGTATCGGGCTAATACACTATATTATATTTTGATAAAATTATTTAAAACTTAAAACATATTTTATATAGATTGTCCCAACTATACTACATGCCCGCCGTTTTTTTTTAAAGAAAATCGTAAGAGAAGAAGAATATCTGACGATATATTCCTCTTTCCCTTTTACAAAATGTTTATGGTTACCTAATACTATTTTCAAAAATTAAATTTCCTAACTATAAACCTAATTATATAAAACCTAGATAAGGGATTCTGTCATTTAACTGTAATCCTAGTATACCTATACAAAATATAATCTCAAGATATTTACATTTTTCCTTATTTAACTAAACTGTCCTTTCTTAACCTATTACTATTTCACGTATTTTCACGTCGTGTCTTTTCGTCCTTTTTTTTTCGTTCACTAATTCACTTCATCAAAACAGTGTCCACAGTGAATAAAATTGATCCTAACTTTTAAATAGTCTTTTAGTGCATATAAGCCGTCAATAATATAATTGTAATACTGAAATCTCGAATCTAATACTTCCTAAGCTAAGCTAAATATTACCTTAACCTCTGCCAAGTGGTATATATAAAAAAATTAACGTTACTTTACTAGTTCATCTTATTATTTCAGTCTTATTTTTATTAATTACTATTCGTCCCTTCTTTTATAATACTTAATAATAAAAAATTAATGTCTCTTGCTAGAATAAATATTAATAAATAATGTCATATAAAGATTAGAGCAAATCCTCTTTTAGTTGTTTTTTTTTCTAATATTAACACTTACTGTAAGAGATTGTCTATTCATATTCAAATGCTTCCATTTTCCGCGAAAATTTAACCTGAATTCATTATCTACATTTAAAATTTATTTTATCTTAGAGAAAAAAAATTACAACTTTAATTCTTAAATATAATTCAATGATTAGCTACTTTTCTGATTAGTATATTCTTAATTTTGCTTGTTTTCTGACAATTTTTATGTATCTTCTTCCATTTTTCCCATATATTTTACTAAAAATTCTTTTTTTTTTCTCTTCTTCTTCTTCTTGTCTGGTACTAAAACTATATATTTCTTCATTTTTCTTCATATAACAGCACTTCTACAGTGTACATAGTTCATCTTCATATACATATTTCATATAACAATAATTTGTCATTTAATCAACAATACATCATTTCATAATATAACATCATAATAATAACTTCCTTTACCTATCCCTCAATGCGTACGTTCGACTAATCAAAGTGGCTTCACTCGAGAAGACAGTTCCAATTCTTCTAAATATTCCATATAACAATCATAATACTCAATACTAGCCACGAAACCTCTGCATTTTACCTAAATAAAAGCGGGTATACCTTCGTTGCATAGATCAAATTCTTCTACATATTTTACAACCTCAATCCCTTGCTTTGAATCCATTGTTTTATCACGAATAATCATGAATAAAATAAGTACCCTTCAAAACACAGAGTGGGTCTCTAATGAGCTTTCAAGCTTCTATAAATCACTAGTATCTTCCTAATTTGACAAGAGCAGTGGGTTTCTTATTGTCTCAAATTGCCTCATAATATTCAGCTTATAATATTGATAGTTCTTCTTCTAATCTATATAGTTCTTCTCCTTATTCCTTATCTCGACTCATCAGGTCGGATTGTTAAAAATATGACACTTGCTTATAGCAATGTTATCTTAAAGCTCTTATATCAACGTATGTCATCACTAATCATTATTCATTAAAAAATCATTTATATATCATTAATCACACACAAAATATTACTTCAGGTTCATATTATACCAAATTTTACACAAAATCGATGAAATGTACTCAATAATACTCAATAAAGATCCATAATAAAAACAACTGGCTAATAAAAACTCAATAATAGTATACATATTCGACAAAAATTCGATAAAAATTCAATAATAGCATATTAGTCCTGTCGCCAGGGGGGGTACAACGGCCTTCTTAATTCAGATGGACTTACCCAAGTTTTTTTTATGTATTTTGACCCGTAGAACACGAATTTTTTGGGTAACAGATGATCCGGATGTCGATAAGATTGTTATAAACAAAGAAGTTGAGGAATTACATAACAGCGATTTCTCGCAAAACAAAACATTTTTTTGTATTTTTTGGGTCATTCTAACCAAAAAATGTTCCTACAAGTTTTTTCGTCGAATGCATAGTTTTCGAGATAAACGCGGTTGAACTTTCAAAAAATGGAAAAATTGCAATTTTTGAACCCGAATAACGTTTGAATAAAAAATAAAATAGCAATTCTGCTTACCGCCTTTAAAAGTTTAAGTCAAATTATATCTGTTTTGAATATTTGTATTGCTACAAATTTATTTTTTGATTGTTAAAAAAAGCTATAAACACATACTGTTTCCCGTGCCTAATACATGCGTTTTATTGCATGCTACTTAGAAATAGCCCCGCTTGCACTTTTACCTCCTCTACGTACTCGTTCGATTTTAAATGAGAAATCATTGAAACATCACTCAAGCACTAGGTGTTTATAGCTTTGTTTTAACAATAAAATAATACATTTTTGGCAATACAAATAATTAAAACCGATATAATTTGACTTGAACTTTCAAATGCGGTAAGCAGAATTGCTATTTTATTTTTTAGTCAAAAGTTTTTCGGGTTCAAAAATTCCAATTTTTCGATTTTTTGAAAGTTCAACCTCGTTTATCACGAAAACTATGCATCCTACGAAAAAATTTGTAGGAACATTTTTTGGTTAAAATGGCCCAAAAAATACAAAAAAATGTTTTGTTTTGCGAGAAATCGCTGTTATGTGATTCCTCAACTTCTTGGTTTATAACAATCTTATCGACATCCGGATCAACTGTTACCCAAAAAATTCGTGTTCTACAGGTCAAAATACATAAAAAAAACTTGGGTAAGTCCATCTGAATACAGGAGGCCGTTGTACCCCCCCTGGCGACAGGACTATATATAATAAACTTCGATAAAAAATATTCAATTCAAAAATCACTTCATGTTCCAAAATTCGATAGATATTCTTAAAAAAAATCGACACTTCATGAAATATTCAAAAATCAGCAAAGATAAAAAATATTCAATGTTCAATAATAGTACATAAAAAAACGAGGGAAGCATTTTTAATAAAAAATAGACATTCTTACTTTTTATTTACTTACTTTACATTTTATTTTCACTTTGTCTTTGCACTGTCCGCTCACTGGGTTGCCTGTCTTCTTGAGTCCTCGTCCATTTTCGCCGTCTCCATTTCCAAGCTGCCGTGTCCATTTTTAGAAGATTTGTAACGATGAGTGCCATCGTTACGATATTATTATATTTATTCCTATAAGCCACCTAATAAGTATGCAACCAGTTATCGTTCGTGCTTAGAACGGGTTACCTAGATTTGTGACCAAATATAATATAAGGTTGGTAATACGCTTGGGGAATTCTGGTCTTAGCGTGTGGCTGTACGGCTTCCGACGGAGGGGCATGTCATATCGCCCATCGGAGAGGATTGTGACTTCAATTTTCAATCTGGTTGGATGAACAAGTAAATTTTTCCGTGGTCACTGTTTAAAGAATACAATATTTAGTTAAAATATTCATTTATTATAAGATTGGTTTATTTTGGAAGGAGCTATTTTTTGTTTTGGATTTGTGCGGTAAGAGGAAGAGTTTTATTTCCAAGTTTCCTTTTGGAAAACAGTGGCCACGGAAGAAAATAAGAAGCTGGAAAATTAAGTCAATCATACTTTAATTTGCTTTTTTTTTGTAATAAATAATCATTTTGGGGATATTTTTGGATGGAATGTGGATGTTTTGTTTGGTTTTTGTGGAATAAAAGTTGAGTTTTCCGATACTGGGCAGCTACCTGCTTGCCGTACCTTCCTGTTGGTGTGGAGTACCTCCCTAGGGTTGGGAAACCAGAGGATACCTTATTTGGCTCTCCCCTCTTCATCTTCACCGGAGGTTGGAAGAAGCAATCCGCCTACTTTTTGTAGGAACAGGTTTTTATATAACTAAATTTGCATGTCAATTTGTTTTAATAATAATTTCCAATTTTACTATTTTTTTTCTCTTCGTATCAATAACTCGAATAATAATATACCCTCATTGGTTTTTTTTCTTAAACATAATATTAACATAATATTCAATATTTTTCAACAAGTTTTATTATATTTCACCCTTATTTAATTTATTTAAAATAGCCTGGGATTTATAAACCATATGTGAAGATAATGTGCACAGTATCTGGTTCATATCCTATTTAATAATAGTTATTCCATTTGTCGGGTGTTGTCACTTCCGATTAGATACGGTATTGTCAACCAATATTGTAACCCTCATTAATAATAAGTTGTTAAGGTACATACCTATTCATACTAAATTCATTACATATTTTTTTCTACTGTAAAACCTGTATTATCGACAGCAGCGTACTAGCCTAGTACGTCGGATAATTAGCTAGTGTAAAAATTGTATATAGAGTATATAGGTTTTTTCATTAAATTTGGTTGTACATACTTATATGTTTTATTATCCTACCATTTTAATAGTACCATTTTAATAGTATTAGTTAGGTACAGCAATATAGGTCACGTGGAGAAGAATTTATAAAATCCTTCCCTGGCGCTCAACACTACTTCTGAATATCTTCTTGGTCAGTAGTTCCCTTTCTTTTCATTACTCCTTATATTCATTTATTTTCTTTATCATTCCAGTATTTCATTAGGTACCGTCTTACTAGGGCATGCAAATTGGCCTAATCCTCCCCTGAGCCCTACTGTTTAGTCTCTTGAAAATCCAGCTAATCTAGTTTCAGAACACTTTCATAACTAAGTAACTTTAAAGCTATATCTATTCTGGTCTACAGCGCTTTAATACCTTACAATTGGCGCCCAACGTGGAGCCACGTTGGGGATCACCAAACCGACCAGACCGAAATGTCAACCAATATACCTGTTCAAATATTTTCCTACTCACGATTTACAATTATTATTTTAAATAAATTAAAATAGTACCAATACAGCAATACAAGTGCACTAGTGTATTTTCCAAATAACGTACAAAAGAAATCAAAAATGTATCTCTATATAATTACAAAATATACAATAGACCAGAAAGATACTTACTAGAAAAATTTACATTAAGCAACAAAATAAAGAAAGGTACTGTCTTACTGAAAATCGGGCTAATCTAGTTTCAGAACACTTTCACAACTAAGTAACTTTAAAGCTATATCTATTCTGGTCTACAGCGCTTTAATACGTTACAATTGGCGCCCAACGTTTGTCTCGATGGATTTGTAAGTTGTCAGCATTTGATTATAATATCGTCCATCGTAAGGCAAATGGTGTTGTAGTAGCTGATGCTTTGTCTCGAACGTTTGATGTCAATCTTCTTGACTTATCCACTTTAGTTCCGGATGCATAGTATCAGAAAATGGTGGAAAAGGTTACCCAAGAACCTGATCAGTATCCTGATTTTAAAGTAGAAAATAATATCCTTTATAAGCATGTCGTTAGTTCAGTGGAAGCTTTGTCTAATATGTCTGATTGGAAAATTGTCGTCCCAACAGCAAACAGGGATGAAATTCTTCGTACCTTTCATGATAATATGACATCTGGTCATTTTGGTTCTTATAAAACATTTAGTAGGATAGCAGAATTATATTATTGGCCTGGCATGCGCAACTATATCAAGAAATATATATCTAGATGTAGAGTTTGTGCTACTTGCAAGCCAAGTACTATGCCACAAGCTGGATTAATGGGTACTTTTAGGAACATTGACTTCCCATGGCAGATGATATCCATGGATCTGATTGGACCATATCCTCGTAGTTACAATGGCTATACCTATTGTTTGGTGGTTGTGGACTACTTTACTAAATTTCCACTAGTTTTTCCTCTTCGTAATGCCACTGTCCCTGCCATTGTGAAATATTTGGAGGAGCAAGTCTTTTTGTTGTTTGGTGTTCCCCAAATTGTTTCCTGTGACAATGGTCCTCAATTTGTGTCTAAGGCTTTTAAAGACCTTCTAACTAAATACAAAGTTCAGAAGATCTTTTATAATGCTGCATACCATCCGCAAGCTAATCATAGTGAGCGAGTGAATCGCAGTATTGTAACAGCCCTTAGATCGTACACTTATCCAGATCACAGAGCTTGGGACCAGTATATTCACTCAATAGCTCAAGCCATAAGAACTTCGGTCCATGAAGTTACTCAATGTTCTCCAGCTTATTTAAATTTTGGTAGAAATATCGCTTTGTCTGGTGATTATTTTGGTTTAATTTCGGACAATTCCACAAATCTCCCTCAGATCTCTGAGAAACTTCATCGTTTAAATGATCTTCAGACTTTGCCCCCAATATTTGCAGACATCAGAAAGAAGTTAAAATCTTCTTACCTTAAGTCACAGAGTCAATATAATTTGAGGAAAAGAGATTTGCGATTCTTTGTGGGTGATCGGGTATTAAAACGTAATTTTGTCAAGTCTAGTAAAGGTGATGCTATTTCTGTCAAATTTTGTCAGAAATACGTGCCTTGTGTTGTCAGTAAAGTAATATCTCCTTTAATATATGAATTAAAAGATAGTTCGTCCAACCGAAAGCTTGGTCGATTTCATATAAAGGACTTATTACCAGATAATACTGTCAACGACTTAGAAACTTCGTCGTCAGAAGAAGAAGATTAACTTAACAATATTGATCAAGTTAATTCCTCTTTCTAAATTTTATAGAAATACTCGATTGTTCAATGAATAGGTTAACGATTGGATTTTGATTTTAGTCACCAGATAGGGACTCTATGTTTTATCTATTATAGTAATCTTTCTAGCTTTCCATATTCTATGTATCTGAGATGTCATTAGTTTATTATTGAGATTTAGCTTAGGTTGGCTTAATATTGAACTGGTATGGACCTGTTAACACCTTGTATGTGATTATGCTTATATATGACATCACTTGTAGATTAGTGTATCTACATAATAGGTTTAGATTAGGATTATCTCGTTTTGTATTTGATTTTGTAGTTTTTACTGGAAAGTTTTTAAAATGCTTAGTGTGATTCCTTGATACATTAGCTTCTTGGGGTCTAAAGAAGTTATCGCGATATTTGTTTGGGTAAATGCAATTTTAGTATACAGTATGAGTCCAAAGTCATACGCCATTTGTCGAATATACAATTAAGTTAATTGATATGAAATTTATGATAAAGACTATGAAACCATTTCAGTATTTATTGTAGTGAACATTTCTTAGGAAAGTGGTTTGCCTAGCTTGGCTATGCAAATACGTGGGTTCGAGACTTGTTGCTTATCGACTGTGCACCTGATAGGAAGCAGATTTCATTGCTCACAGTTGCCTAGTTCCAAGCCATATCTCAATTAGTTCAGATGCTGAATCTTTATGATAGAATGTTTAATCATCATTTTAATCATGCACTAGGCATTCTTATTCAATTTTCAGTTTATGATCATTCTGAAGAGACTTAGGTGTAAACTTGTCTGTTTATTGTATACTTATTATTCTTTCGCTTTACTATTTTGTTTGTTCTGATAATAATGGTAACTTCTTAAGATCAGTCCTATGAAAATATGGTAGCTTTTCCTACACCAAGGGATTATTGTGTTCGAACATCAGCGTTCCTGGAAACTCATTATTTTTTGTTTTTATGTAAATTAGAGTCAGGATCAACATCCTGTTGTCTGTGAGTAACTAGGGAACATTTTCTTAAGCTGCAGTTTCTTTAGAAATTGATTTACTTGTTCTCTAGTATTTCCTTAGTTGGATTCATTTATAAGAGTTATTAATATGTGACTTCTTGATTTGTTTCATGTGTGATGACTTCAAAATAGTGGTTAGCTTCTTCTGGCCATTCTTATCAATCTATTGTAGCTATAGCTATAGTTAGAGAAACCCAGAGTAAGCTAACTTCTGTTATGTCTACTATTCGATTAGTTACCCTTGGAAAGATCTTCCATTGCATCTAATACAAATCTGATGATCAGTTGAATTAGGTTCATGGTACCCAATATGTAATCATTATTAGCACGTTTAGCGCTAAGTTGTAGCATTGCTCAATTAAATCTGCCTGATTGTTCCACCTTGGATATGCTTCCCTATAAATCTGTTGTCCACTGTCGGATCAATTTAGAATAAAAGTCTTGCTACAATAAATTTTCCCCTTTCTTGTTAATGACTCTTATATTTAGGTTAGGTTATCCGGTGGTCTATTTTTTTAGCATGTTGAGAATTGGCTACGAGATTTTACTGATTGTTCACTTTGGATATGCTCTATTTAAATCTGTTGTCCATCGATAGAACAGTTTGTACTACTCGTCCCATTCGACATTTTTTTATTAGAATTTATCTGAATTATGAAATTTAGCAAAGGGTTATAATAAACCTTAACTATGTATGTTCGTACCATATGTAATATATTGGTTATTAAGACAACCCCATTTACATGACTCATAATTTGCGGTTAGGTATAATCGATCGAGTCAGACATAAGTGTGTATAAGTTAGTCGCTGCATAGGTTATGTTAGTTTTGCATTTATGAATATGGTTGTTATGGTGTTGTTGTTGACTATAATTTGGGGTTTTATAGAAATCTACTAAGTCAACTTGAACACAATTTGGTCTTTAGGATATATATCAGAGGACTGATCCTACGAGTTTGGACGATGTCCTACGATAGGTTAGTTTAGAGTAGTGAATTATTCTTAGGTTCGCACTATATTTTTGCTATTTGGTTTGTTCACGCCTGTGTTGGATCCCACAGCGTGTGATTTTTCTCTATGAATACTTGTATTGAGTATTTATAAGTATATATGAAAAAAATTGTTCATTAGATCAATTTTTTTCCCGATTAATGGGGGAATGTAACGATGAGTGCATCGTTACGATATTATTATATTTATTCCTATAAGCCACCTAATAAGTATGCAACCAGTTATCGTTCGTGCTTAGAACGGGTTACCTAGATTTGTGACCAAATATAATATAAGGTTGGTAATACGCTTGGGGAATTCTGGTCTTAGCGTGTGGCTGTACGGCTTCCGACGGAGGGGCATGTCATATCGCCCATCGGAGAGGATTGTGACTTCAATTTTCAATCTGGTTGGATGAACAAGTAAATTTTTCCGTGGTCACTGTTTAAAGAATACAATATTTAGTTAAAATATTCATTTATTATAAGATTGGTTTATTTTGGAAGGAGCTATTTTTTGTTTTGGATTTGTGCGGTGAGAGCAAGAGTTTTATTTCCAAGTTTCCTTTTGGAAAACAGTGGCCACGGAAGAAAATAAGAAGATGGAAAATTAAGTCAATCATACTTTAATTTGCTTTTTTTTGGAATAAATAATCATTTTGGGGATATTTTTCGATGGAATGTGGATGTTTTGTTTGGTTTTTGTGGAATAAAAGTTGAGTTTTCCGATACTGGGCAGCTACCTGCTTGCCGTACCTTCCTGTTGGTGTGGAGTACCTCCCTAGGGTTGGGAAACCAGAGGATACCTTATTTGGCTCTCCCCTCTTCATCTTCACCGGAGGTTGGAAGAAGCAATCAGCCTACTTTTTGTAGGAACAGGTTTTTATATAACTAAATTTGCATGTCAATTTGTTTTAATAATAATTTCCAATTTTACAATTTTTTTTTTCTCTTCGTATCAATAACTCGAATAATAATATACCCTCATTGGTTTTTTTTCTTAAACATAATATTAATATAATATTCAATATTTTTCAACAAGTTTTATTATATTTCACCCTTATTTAATTTATTTAAAATAGCCTGGGATTTATAAACCATATGTGAAGATAATGTGCACAGTATCTGGTTCATATTCTATTTAATAATAGTTATTCCATTTGTCGGGTGTTGTCACTTCCGATTTGATACGGTATTGTCAACCAATATTGTAACCCTCATTAATAATAAGTTGTTAAGGTACATACCTATTCATACTAAATTCATTACATATTTTTTTTCTACTGTAAAACCTGTATTATCGACAGCAGCGTACTAGCCTAGTACGTCGGATAATTAGCTAGTGTAAAAATTGTATATAGGGTATATAGGTTTTTTCATTAAATTTGGTTGTACATACTTATATGTTTTATTATCCTACCATTTTAATAGTACCATTTTAATAGTATTAGTTAGGTACAGCAATATAGGTCACGTGGAGAAGAATTTATAAAATCCTTCCCTGGCGCTCAACACTACTTCTGAATATCTTCTTGGTCAGTAGTTCCCTTTCTTTTCATTACTCCTTATATTCATTTATTTTCTTTATCATTCCAGTATTTCATTAGGTACCGTCTTACTAGGGCATGCAAATTGGCCTAATCCTCCCCTGAGCCCTACTGTTTAGTCTCTTGAAAATCCAGCTAATCTAGTTTCAGAACACTTTCATAACTAAGTAACTTTAAAGCTATATATATTCTGGTCTACAGCGCTTTAATAGGTTACAGATTTTCCTAGTCTGCAGGATCAGCCATGTAATAAATATGTGTGTATAATGTTTTGAGGTCCAAATAATTAAAACTCTGTTGTTTGGCTAACATTATATTTACATCGAACTAGCGGTGATTCAACCATAATTGTTTACAATAACAACACATTACCTATACCAGTACATTTGTACATCTCAAATATCTAATAATAACTCTCCCCATAAATTCACCTACGCTGCATTTTTATACCCGACATAATAGGAATACAACACTTTGCTAATTCATGATCAGGTGTCATTGTCTTCGTATCAGGCTAATAGCCTATATTATATTTTGATAAAGTTATTTAAAACTTAAAACATATTTTACATAGATTGTCCTAACTATACTACACAACGAACCAAGTAAAGGCAAAACCACGCATCGAAGAAAATAATACTGTCAAAATAAATAATCATTTTGAAGTATTAAATGAAATCCACGGTGAACAAGAAGAAAAAGAAAATTATGTTCCTGTCAAAAAGGAAAAAATTCCACCATTTATTCTATACGGAGTTACCAAAGAAGTCCAAAAACTTTTAGGCTTAATAAAATCAGCAACAGTGAATTTTACTTACAAATTACTAACGAACAATAATATGAAAATTCAACCAAACACAGTTGAGAGTTATAAATTAATTAAGGAAACCCTGGATGCTAACAAAATAGTACGGCACACCTACAAATTACCGGAGGAAAAATTATACAGAGACTAAGTTTTTCAACCTAATGAAAATATTTGTAAATTAAATATTTTTAAAAGATTTTTAATTGAGAAACTTATTGGCCCATCTTCCTGGTGACACCTCCAAGGCTTCTACAATATGCAAGCCAAATGGATGCTGCAGTGAAGACAAAAGGGAAGGAATTCTCCACTATGCAATTCCCAACCCCCGTCTGCAGCGTGGTAAAGTTCCAACGGAAAATGGACCTAGTTACTCTATAGGAGTAATACTAATATAAAAATAAAAATGTATACCATTTTTATTCAGTTGCAATGCGAAGCCAAAACTGTCTTAATTTTTACTTAGATCAGAGAGTGCAGCCAGCACTCTTATCGACGATTTCACCTCTTGTTAGAGGTTCATCAGAGACTGCATAGGCTGCCTTCTCTGGTCTAGGTAAAAATTTTTGACATATTAATCCCCCATTGCAACTGACGAGAAGGTAGTAGGTGCGTAGCGGCATCTGCTAAATAAAAGACTAAGTTTTTCGACCTAATGAAAATATTTGTAAATTAAATATTGTTATAAGATTTTTAATTGAAAAACTTATTGGCCCATCTTCCTTGTGACACCTCCAAGGCTTCTACAATATGCAAGCCAAATGGATGCTGCAGTGAAGACAAAAGGGAAGGAATTCTACACTATGCAATTCACAACCCCGTCTGTGCGGGGGTTGTGATAGTGTAGAATTCCTTCCCTTGTGTCTTCACTGCAGCATCCATTTGGCTTGCATATTGTAGAAGCCTTGGAGGTGTCACCAGGAAGATGGGCCAATAAGTTTTTCAATTAAAAAATCTTTTAAAAATATTTAATTTACAAATATTTTCATTAGGTTGAAAAACTTAGTCTTTTATTTAGCAGATGCCGCTACGCACCTACTAACTTCTCGTCAGTTGCAATGGGGGATTAATATGTCGAAAATTTTTACCTGGACCAGAGAAGGCAGCCTATGCAGTCTCTGATGAACCTCTAACAAGAGGTGAAATCGTCGATAAGAGTGCTGGCTGCACTCTCTGATCTAAGTAAAAATTAAAACAGTTTTGGCTTCGCATTGCAACTGAATAAAAATGGTATACATTTTTATTTGAATAAATAATGATATGCCAATAGAGCTAATGAAACGATGATAGACAAAAGATAAATAGATAACATTAACTGATAGTTTGACACTTGGACTCTAAGAAAACGTAAATACTGAGTACACAAACAAAAATATAGGGCGCCAGGTATTTTGACCAACAAATACTCAAAGGAACAATTAACGATACATAACGCTACAATAAAACATTTATTAAAATTCTCAACGAAATCTCAATATTTACAAAATACGTACATTGTATATACAGTATAAGATCGCCAACAACAAAATTAAGAAACCAAAAAATACCTAAACAGTTAATCTGTAAAACAAAAGTTGACGACATAATAACTATCGAATGTAATAATTATTATCACTGCATATAAATTGGTATATTCACCAACACCGCAAAACTAAAAAAATACGAAATGTAAGTGAACGAATATAACTCTTATTAACTCAAAAAAAAAATAAATTGAATAGTTAATCAAAAAAATAAAAAATCGTACTCTAAATGAAATCTAAAAATCTTATCGTTCACTTACAAACAATAAAAAGAAAAGAGCTCTTTGCTTAAATCATAAATCTAATACTTAATAATACTCAAAAAAATTTACATGATGAAAATGTCTTTTATTTAAATGTTAAAAATAAAAAACAAGTGACCGGCATATACGTAAATGTCACTATTAGCACAAATGTCACTATTAACACTAAATGAGCTAAAACTGTAATTCAATGAACTTATCCCACGGAAGAAACACAAACATAAGGTCCTTGCTCTGGACACGCGAGAAGACATCTCTAAATACTTCTAAAGAATGCGTAACTTACGTGAAACAGATGTAGGGGATGCCCTTACAGGCATTCCTTATCTAGGCCAGGTCATATACCCAGCGGCGAAGTCGAAATAAAAGGGGCGACAAAAAATAGCTTTGGCCACAGTGTAATGTGGATTCAGATACTAGCAATAGGTGGTAACTGGGACTTGGAACCAGCCCTGTGAACAAAATTAATTATTCACAGCAAGTGTTCAATGAAGACAAAGGGTTTTTTAAAGACTTAACAGAAGAAAATCCAGGCTGGTCCATTACAAAATAACTAACGTTCACCACATGACAAACGACTTAACTTACTGCAACAAAGTTTAACTCACGAATGCCAAGATTTCTCAGATTTCTGCTTAAATCAGAACTGATGGCGTGGGTACGAGACTTTGTCAACGGTCGTGAAAGATATGCAAAAAAGGGCCTTCTCAACATCGCAGATGTTATGAGAGGCAAGGATTATATAAAAAGCTATTAAAGGCTCACACTTTGCGTGAGAATCGCATCTATCTATAGCAACACATGTGTTTCTAAGAAAAACACGCCGATAGAGACTCTAAAATCTAATCAGTTAAGACAAAAACCGTGAAGTGAAGGGGGACCGGATTAAAATCTACACTGGGAAAACTTAAACGTTACACGATTAAGGATGTTTGTGAATATTTTGTATCCCGAACAAAGTAAAGAGATGCCTCTATAATTCTGACACAACAGTTTGTCTCCTTTTTTATGAATAGGGCAGATTATACTTTTCTTCCATTGTTGGGGGATTTCTTCTTCTATCCATATCTCTTGTATTAGCTGGTACATCTGTTATGTCAAATTTCTTCTTCCTTGCTTGAGTAGTTCTGCCCGTATTTTATCTATTCCCGGTGCTTTATGGCTTTCTTGTATGTGGATTGCCGTTTGGACCTCCTCTAGCGTTGGGGGTCTAGTTAATTCATTTTCTTCTCCATCTTCCCCCAGCTCTTGTTGTTGTACCTCCTGCCATGCCTGCTGCTGCCTCTGTTGTTGTAATGGTGGTTGTGCTCCTTTGTTTAATACTTCCTTAAAATATGTCATCCAGGTTATCTTAATTTCGTCCATATCGCTAACCAATCGCTATCTACCAATGTGTGTTGCCTGTGATGAATTATGGTGCCGAAACTTTGTCATTGACGGCTACAACTTCTAAAACGCTGCAAATATCTCAGAAGAAAATGGAAAGGTCAATTCTGAGTACATCGCTTCGTAACCGAGTTAGAAATGAAGACTTAAGACGAGGAACAGGAGTTACCGATGTAATTTCCCGAATTGTCACCCTGAAATGGAACTGGACCGGACACGTCGCCCGAATCAGTGATGGGAGGTGGACGAAGAGATTACTTAAGTGAAGGCCGAGATTAGACAAAAGAAGTAGAGGAAAACCTTCTACTCGTTGGACTGAAGATCTCAAGAAAATGTCAAATTGGATGCAAAGTGCTCAAAATAGAGCACAATGGACAAAAATGAGGGAGGCCTATGTCCAGCTGTAGACGCAAAGGGCTGGGTGATGATCTGAATTTAATAAAAGCTTGTCTTTTCATTTGTATTCGGGTTTTTATTTCATGTTGTGGATCCCATTGGTCATTGATTGTGGCGCCAAGGTATTTAAAAGTTTTCACGCATTGTATACGATCGCCACCTATGACTATGATGCATATTATCGTGTTTTCTGGAGGGTTTCTGCTAATGACCATATATTTCGTTTTAAAATGTTGATCTTGAGGCCATAGTTTTTATCTATGGTATTCATCCTATCTAATAATAACTGCTGATCTTCCAAATTGTCGGTTATAATCAGTGTATCGCATGTCGTCCGCATAGCGTGGGTTGCTAATTGGTATGCCGTTCACCTTAATGCCTAATTCCGTGCCTTCTAATTCTTCCGCGAATATATTTTCCACATATAAATTAAAAAGAATCGGAGAGAGTATGCAGCCTTGACGGACACCCTTCCGGATTTCAAATTTATCCGTATATTGGTCTTGATCAATCCTCATCTTTGCCACTTGGTTCCAGTATAGATTTTGAATAACTCTGATCTCCTTCTGGTCAACTTTGGCCTTATGTTTCCATCATGATATCATGCTTAACATTGTCAAATGCCTTCTCGTAGTCTATGAAGGTGAAGTAGATATCTTTTCGTTGATCTAGTCAGTTTTGTATTAAGGTCTTCAAACATAAAATTGCCTCTCTTGCTCCTAGTCCTCCCTTAAAACCAAATTGTGTTGTCCTGCTAATTTCTTCTAGTATCTTGTACATTCTTGAGTGTAACATCCTAAGGAAGAGTTTTAGCAAGTGCCTCATTAAACTGATTAAGCGGTGTTCATTGCATTTCTGGCATTAGTTGTTTTTGGGATCATTATAAAGAATGACTGGGCCATTCTCGCGGAATGTAACCAGAGTCATAAATTCTATAGAACATTGATTCTCCTCGTCTAGTAGTTTTATTGCCTCTATATTAATTTCGGGTCCTGTTGCTTTATGCATCTTTGTGGTTCTAACTGTATATTCTATTTCACTTCGCATTATGGATGGCCCTGATAAATTTTCGGAAGGAAGTTTGCGCGTTGGTTGTTTTGGTCTTTCGTCATTAAAAAGTCTATCTGCGTATTCTTTCCACGCCATTGCTATCTCCTCTTCTGATTCTATGTATTCGTTTCTGTCGTTGCGTATTCTTGTCCTGTGGTGACTTTTGTGTAAATTCGATATTCCTTTGATCTTCTTACGTAGTCCGAAACTATCTCCTTTATCCTGCAATTGTTCTATTTCGTTCCTCCATATAACGTTCTATTCTGCTTCTTTATATGCCTTGTCCGTTGCGGACGTTGGCTATCATCATAGCAATTTTAATTTTGTTTGCGGCGGTTCTGAATAACTCGATCGTTGTTAGTCCAAACCATTGACGTAAGTTTTGAAGCCATGAGTGTCTTCTTCTTCCGGGTCCGCGTGTACAGTAAGGGAAAAAACCCTTAAATATAATATGTATAAAAAAATGTGTATAATTTAGGCATAATTAGGTCATTACAGAAGGTGTTGTTTCTATAATCACAAACAAAGCGAAGGTTGATTGATAGAGTTTGTTTGGGTAACCTCACAAGTAAGTAACGATACTCACGTATTGTTTACTTTCAAAGTCCAAACTAGAGAAAGATATAAAAAGCCCTGTTACCAAGAAAGACGCTTTCTCTGTAACAGCTATAGTTAATTTAAAGAAAACAAACAAATAAAAGTCAGACCATAGAGATTTGAGACTTCTCTGGGGTGGGTTAGAAAACATAAGAAGGAATCATTTTAGTCTGGCCTAAAATGATTTATTCAAAGTAGATTTTAGGAATATCTAATTACAGGGCGCCAGCAAAAATATGTGAGAATTATAAATTAAATAGTAAATACATATAACTTTATTACCAAAACAAATATTATTTATTATAAACATCAATATAATAAGTATATCGTTACAATGTTTGAAATGAAAGAGAAAAACACTTGCTAAAAAGTCACCTCGAAGAGGTTTCAACTAAAGTACTTAAATTGCCTAAGAGCTCTTTATATTATTTTAAAATAAAACTGTTGAATAATAATTTTATTATGACTTTAATGAAGTAATAAAATATTATCTATCTTAGGAACAGATTGACTAGTGAGATATTGAAGTGTCTCTCAAATAAAAAAAAAAACAAAAGAATAGTCTTTTCTACGCGAAAGTAGTGATGTAAATAATTTCACTAACCTTTAGTTCCAAAACTTGAACGTCTTCACACCATCAACATTCTTACAAACAACCAATAGAAAAATTTGCATCCAACAACCTCATTACTGCATTTCGGTAAACATCAAATCGGAATAAATATCCGACTTCAGCGGACAAAGGTCTCCAACTAATATTTAATATATATATATATATATATATATATATATATATATATATATATATATATATATATATATATAACAGGTATATAATCTTTGCTGAACAGTTAGGAAACAAGGTTGAAATATTGGGGTAGCAGCAATCTCAAAGAAAACTCTTTATAATAATTCCAAGCTTTCGATAATGTTTATTATCATCTTCAGGAAACTACAAATATAAATATACAGTATTTAACAATTAGTCTAACTAAAATCAATAAAAATCTATATATATATATATATATATATATATATATATAATATATATTTGTTTTTCTTGGGTTTAGGTTCAGAGATTCTGTTTTAAATTTGGAACTGGATTTTATTGTTCATTTACAATCAACGTTTCGGCAGAAACTCTTGCCTTTGTCAAGATTGATTTCTAAAAATTTTTACAAATGAAAAACAATACATTATTTTAGAACAATATTAAAACTTACCAAACACGTAAAACGACACACTAACGACGATGAACAGATACAAATTAAAAATTGAGTGTTGATATCCCATTGCTTACTGTGCTATATATATATATATATATATATATATATATATATATATATATATATATATATATAAAGGGTTGTCTACAGCTAATGCCGTTTCCCTTCCGTCAGCCAGGACTTCCATTTTTTTCGATCTTCCCAGTCTCCGTCTTCCAATCCTTTCTTAGACATGGCTTCGTCGACTTCATTTTTCCAAGATCTTCTAGGTCGTCCTCTTCTTCTCGTTCCTCTTGGGCTCCATTCTGCAACCTTGTTTATCCAAGTGTTTTCTGCTCTGCGTACGTGGCCGTACCATTTCAGTCTTCTCTCGTCTATATATTGCAGGGCATCTTTTTCCACTTGCATTCTTCTCCTTATCTCCTCATTTGTTATTCTGTCTCTTCTGGTGAGACCACAGCATCTTCTCCAGTATTCCATTTCGGTTGCCAGAATACTTTTTTGGGTTTTTTTGTTTATGACCCAAATTTCTGCGGCATATGTCATGATGCTTCTTACTATTGTTTGGTATATCATTCTTTTTGTTTTTCCCTTGATGTTTTTATTCCAGATTACATTATGGAGTTGTCTGATGCAAGATCTTGTTTGTCCCAATCTACTTTTTATTTCTGCTTCTGTTGTTCCGCTTTTCGACATTATAAAGCCCAAATATTTAAAATTCTTCGTTCCTTTTATTTCAACTTGTTCTTCTACTTCTAAGTTTTTTACGTCTTCTTCCGATATTACTAAGTATTCCGTTTTCTTCATATTTATTTCCAGGCCCACCTTTTTGTATTCCTCTTTTAGTTTTCTTACCATGTAACTGATATCCTCTTCATCTTGAGCCATCACCACCTGATCGTCTGCGAAACACAATGTGTAGAGATAATCGTCCCTTATCGGTATTCCCATACCCCTACACTTTGTCTTCCAAGTTGTTAGTGCGTCTTCTAAAAATATTTTAAATAGAGTCGGTGACGTTGGGCATCCCTGTAGTAATCCTTTTGTTGTTTTGAAGTTAGCAGCTACCTTGTTTCCGATTTTTATATTTACTTAATTTCCACTGTACATGTTTTTGATTGCTTGTGTTAGGTTAGGTGGTATCCCTATTTTAGTCATTGCTTTGTACAGTTCTTTCCTTGGCACGGTGTCGTATGCCTTCCTAAGGTCTATAAACGCCATGTGTACATCTTTGTTCTTAGCTCTTTTTTTCTCTATTGTCTGTTGTATTGTATGGATATGATCTAGACATGATTTCCCTGCTGTAAAACCTGCTTGTTCTTCTCCGATTTTACCTTCTATTTATATATATATATATATATATATATATATATATATATATAATATTTAAAATACATATAATTCACAGCCTCTATACAAAATTCAGGAAAATCTGTGCGGTGGAAACACGTGGTTTTTTCTTCGTACAAAAAATGTATGGCTAACGAAGGCTTTCACAGAAACTAGATTCTATAATCTCCAACAAGGAATCGGAAAACTAAGTCCATACGATGTTCCACAAACTGATGTAATCTTTAGAATAATCTAAAATATAATTTGTGATAATATATGCACATTTTGATCGAAGTCTGATCGGTTTACTTAAAAAACCATGCTTTTACTTCAAGCTATCAACGAAGACCACCCTCAAATTAATTATCTATTTCGCACCTGACAGAAACCTTGAACTAAGCCCAATCAAAATAAAATGTAGTATTTACCATTTCCGTTACTATTTAAATGTTAAATAAGGCCTAATAGCTATACAACTTGTTATACATCTTATCAAAATTTGATATTCATTATGAATTATACAAGAACTTTGAGAAAAAGACCTTTCAACCGTAACAACCCCCCCAAAAACCGTGTAAAAAAACTCGAAAGGGTTTTTTTCTCTTTCCTACCAACCAAAATAACGAAAAAAAAATTCACTCATTGATGTAGACAATAATGAACCACATATTTATTAATGAGATCTCTTCCTTTCGTAAGAAATCGTGACAAGCAACAAAAACAAAAAAAAATATATATTCGATTATATTTCAACTAAAGGTTCTGTATTGCCAACTACCAAAATTTAGGCCAACCAATCAAAAGAATTGAGCTCTCTGTTGCAGATACTCGTACATTTCTCCTAACACACACCTTTTATTCGGGCCCGCAATACAGATTCATCTACAATCATTCGCTCATCCATACAGCATCGTGCTTCAGATCACTTTCAAATCTGATTACCTGATCTAAACAAAAAAAGTAAGGCATACGATACGAAAATTTAGTAATATCCCTAACTACGAAATCCGTAACCTTTGAAGATCAGAACTATCCTGAAGAGCTATCAGGATCATCCATCGATGGATAGTTTTGAGAGCGGCCTCGCAGGATGTAAATTGCGCCGTGGCTCTGAACTCAAACCTCACACTATACACTATTCATATGAAAGAAAATCCGACAACACTCCAGTATGAACTTCGCAAACAAAAGAAACATCATTCACTTTGTACTCAAAACAAAATCCACTTACAAATCTAGAATTTAGGACAAATTCAAGTAGTCCTAACTAAACCCTAGTAAATTATAGAATTTACTAATCTAAAATTTTTGACTCTACTAATTTACAATTGAATGGTACTCCGACTAAAGTACTATGAATAATCTTACGAATCTGCAGAAGAGACCATGTTAGCAAGATAGCAGTAGTACTGATCAGCATAGTCGATAGCGACCCGTAGGAATATCTATCTACCCAACCAAATACCCTCCACGTCGAACTCTGAAAACTTCCTTGTCATTGAAGACACAGTTTCGTAACCCATTCATACCACTAAAGATAAATTCTAACAAAAAAAACCAATCAAAATTAAAAGAAAAATATATATATACATATATTAGGACAACCCCTAAGTTGTCCTTCTCACCATAATATATCCTTCTCACCGAAATTCCTACAAAACCATTTATAACAGCGGTGAACTTACAAAAATATATATGTATACGTACATATATCAGGTCACTACAACCAAGATATCTACATACATAACTAAATTTGGGGTTGTGAAATGTTTACCATAACACGTTGTATCTTTGACTGACTTAAACTTATCAGAAGTTAAAACACAACATAAGGTATTGTGTACTGAGAGCTAACAATTAAAAGTACAATAGAATAGGTCAAATAAGGTGACCACTACCATACACCTATAAAATGCTTAAGGAAGTTTCACTTAACAACTGGATCATAGCTAAAGACACGAAAGTCTTGAATTAGGAAGCCAGAAAGCAGAAGTTTCCATAAAAATCTTACAGATTTACAGACAACAATTTCATATACACCAACTTAATATTCTATTTACCTACCAAAGTAAATCAGAATTATGAATATAATTCCTTCGCACCAACTAACTAAATGGGATACATAAAATCAACCATTTATCGTTTGAAAAAACTAACATTATAGAATTATGACTAAGTTCAACAGCTTTACCAAACTATACTGTTTTGAACTCCACAACAACAAAATGACTTCGGTATTCTCTTAACAAATGGAAGTTGTAACTATTAACTTAAAAAGTTAGTAATTAAAAGAGCAACAAAAACCAGAATAGAAAGAGAACTGAGAAATTACGGACAACTAAGTTCTAAGCTTGTCATAATACTTATCATTAACTACTTATTTCAATAGAAACTACATCAACACATACTAAACTTTCATTGTATCCGGTTTGTATTAGTAATTAACAAAGTGAAATATATATATTCAACAAAGACAAAAACAAAATACCCACTCAAAAATAAAGGTTCACAAATTCAACCTAAATGGAAAAATTTGTACCATTTACAAGACAATAACTCTATTACTAAACAGAGGAGTCAGAAGACTCATCATATTTATCATCATTGTTATCACCATCATGCACAGAACTGTCAGAGTCATCAAAACCCGTAGTATCTGGGCGCAAAGTAGAAATATGCCATCTACCCAGACGTGTACTTTGGCAACAATTTAGCTGCAGTATAATTACTTTTGTCGGACTTTTGGAAATTCTTCTTCCAAACAGCATCTCCAACATGAAACTGAATATTCCTTTTTCGCAAATCATAACGAGCTTTAGACTTTACATACGAGTTCTTGATACGTTTTCTGACATCTTCAAAAATCCTTGGCATGACTTGAGTATCATCCAAACGATGAATCTTATTTCCAACTGACCATAGATTATTAGCGTTTTCATGAATTTTACCATAAAAGTCTCCACTAATTGGAACTTGACGAGCAAAAACCAAAAATGATGGTGTCTGTCCGGTTATTTCATGTTTGGATAGGCGAATAGCTTGACCTATCTGATGTATGTTTTCATCCCAAGTACGATGATTTTCGTGACAATACGAACGTATAGCAGTAACGATGGACTTGTTTACACGTTCTGTGTGATTAACTTGGGGATGGAAATTCGCATTATAAAAAATTTTCTGAACAGAATACTTAGACATAAGATTCTTAAACATGGTAGAGGTAAATTGCTTACCATTATCACAACACACAATTTGTGGAGCTCCAAAAATAAGAAAAACATGATTCTCTAAAAATCTACATACAGCTCTTGAAGTAGCTTTCGACAAAGGCTGAACTAATGAAAATTTCGTGAACCAATCCACAATAACAAACACGAATGAGTTACCATTTTTAGAACGAGGATAAGGACCTAACAGATCACATGACACCATCTGAAATGGATGATTAATATTTCTATACGAACCCATCAAACCAGCTTGAGGGAGATTTGAAGGTTTACATGCAGCACATACTTGACATTTACGAACATAATTGTGAATCGTTTTTCGCATCTTAGGCCAATAATACAACTCTGATACACGAGCTAAAGTTTTATAAACGCCAAGATGACTTGCAGTAGGATCATCATGAAATTGAGAAATGACTTCAGAACGATGGGCATTTGGTACAACTATCTTCCAGTTGGAATGAGAAGAAAGAATATCAAAGCGATTAAAAAAATGTTTGTACAGAAGTCCATTTTCAACCTTATAAGTAGGGTATTTATCTGGATCCTCTATAACATTACTGATCATCTGACGGTACCATTTGTCAATTTTCAATTGTTCAAATCCAATAGATTGACATCATGAACTCTAGACAACGCATCAGCTACAACAGTACCAGAAGCTTTACGATGAACAACTTCAAAATCAAAAGCGGACAGACGAATAATCCAACGAGCTAACCTAGAAGAAGGAGTCTTCAAATTTTTAAGCCAAACTAGTGCTGAGTGATCGGTCACAGCATAGAAAAAACGACCATCCAAATAGTACCTAAAGTGTTCTACTCCATGCAAAATAGCTAATAATTCTTTTTCAGTGGTTGAAAATTTTTGTTCATTTTTGTTGAACTTTTTACTCATATAAGCAATAGGGTGTTCCAAACCATCCTCAATCTGGAACAATACACATCCCGTTCCTACATTACTAGCATCACACATGAGATAGAAAGTTTTAGTAAAATCAGGACTACTTAGCACAGGGGCAGTAGTTAAAGCTACTTTAATTTGCTCGAAGGACATTTGAGCGTCTGCATTCCAAACGATATTCTGACCTTTTTTCCTATCACGCAACAGATTAGAAATAGGGGTTGCTAAAGTTGCATAATTAACTAAAAAACGACGATAATAATTAGTCATTCCTAAGAAACGTCTCACTTAAGTAGTAGTCCTGGGAACAGGGAAATCACATATCGTAGAAACCTTATCTGGATCAGTTCTGAGTCCAAACTGATCTACAACATATCCTAAATATTTTAAAGAAGGACGACAAAACTTACACTTTAATAGATTAACTGTCAAGTTCGCTTCTTTCAATCTTTCAAAAACTTTCTTTAAGATTTCAAGATGAGTCTCAAAAGTGGGCGTAACGATCACAATATCATCCAGATACCAAAAAACATATTCATCAAATGCGGGACCTAGTACTAATTCCATCAAACGACACATGGTTTGGGGTGCGGACACAAGACCAAAGGACATAACACGAAATTGGTACAGTCCTTTACCATGAACAGCAAAAGCCGTCTTAGCTTTTGAACTTTCTTCCAATGGAATTTGAAAAAAAGCATTTTTCAAGTCAATAGACGAAATATAACGAGCATCACGAAGTTTAGACAGAATAGTGTCAATCAAAGGTAGTGGGAAGGCATCTTTGTTAACAGTGACTGAATTTAGTTTTCTACCATCAAAACAAATACGGTATGTATCATCAGATTTTTCAACAAGCCAAATAGGAGAAGCGTATGATGATTTACTCTCTTCAATAATTCCCAACTTCAACATATGATCGAGTTCTTTCAATAGATGTTCTTGCATAGCATGAGATAAAGGATATTGTCTCTGCTTAAAAGGAGGGGAATCACCAGTATCAATATAGTGTTCCAAAAGTGAAGTTCTCCCTAATCGATCATCAGAACCAATTTCTTTAAACAAATTTACAATTTGATCAAGTTGTTCCTTTTGACTCTTATTCAAGCAACCGAAATCTTGAATAGTGTTCACAATACATAAAGATAGGGATGACATTTCATAATTCTTCCTTGAGAAATCTATACTAACCTTAAATTGATTTAAAAAGTCCATTCCTAAAATTAAATCATGCTTGACAGAGGAAATCATAAAAAAATTTACAATTTTACTTTTACCGGAAAAAGTTACTAAAATGTCTACACAACCTAAGACTTCTTGAATCTGTCCATCAGCAGTAGAAACAGATAGATCTTTTACAGGGCTAAAAGTCAAACTAGAATCCTGAACTAAATTAATAAACTTCCCACCAATGACTGAAATATTTGAACCTGAATCAACTAATCCTTTAAAATGACCATCTAACATTGACAAAGGCAAATATACTCTATTATCTAACGCGTCACCGAAACCAATAGAATCTATGTTTGGTTGATATGAAAAGATACCATACTTCACAAAATTCTTCACAATTTTCAACCAATTTTTCCATTCACAAGAAGACCTACTAATACTTTCGACTAAATTTCCTGTCCTAACATAATCTGAACTATCATTAATAACACTATTTAAGCTATTCATAACAGGACACTGACTAGATGAACCTAACTTACTCTTAACTCTGGAAAATCCTATTGATGAGATGGGCCTGGATTTCCTTTGGATTTTTGATTGTTCCTTCGTTGTTTTCCTTTTTCTTGTTTTGGTGTGGTAACTCCGATTCCTGTTGTTTCCTGAGGAGAACTGCTGGAACTCAAAATTTCCTCCTTTTTGAAGTTTTTTGAACAGTTCACACAATGAGAACGAATGACACCAGAAAGATCACATCCATAACAAAACATCCGTCTAGGAGCCGAACAACCAGAAGCCATATGACCACTTCCTTTACAATTCCAACAAACAATGTCTGAACTAAGAGCAGAAACATTCATAAAGTTCTTTGAAGTTTGATTGCGAGAGGTAGAAGCAGCATAACGAGAGAACTGAGAATTTTCTCTTTGAATAGGATCGGTAGGAACAGTCGATGAAGCTTTCATCCAAACTTGAGCTTCTTCCAAACGCCTACATTTATCAGTTAACTCACTAACAGTATTAATATCCAGTAGTGACAACGATTGGATATATTCTGGCAGAAAATTCTTACGAATAAATCTAACAATCTGATTTTCCTCTAAAGGTGTCTCTAATCTATGACATAAATTTTGAACAGCATTAATGAAAATGGTGACTGGTTCATTTACCTTTTGTCTTCGGTTCATTTACCTTTTGTCTAATTTCAACCAAAATGTGATCCTGGTAGTCATAAGGCGGATAATTTGACATAAGATTTCGAACTAAATCTGACCAAGACTGAAATAAAGACTTATTATTCTTGTACCATACAAAAGCTGAGCCAACAAATAAATCACCAGCAGACAAGAAAAGTTGTGTCTCACTTATATCCCTTGATGCACAAAGACATTCCAGGCGTTCCAAGAAGTCAATCACAGATTCACTCTTCTCATCCCCTAAAAAAGACAGTCCCAACTTATGCACAGGAAAAGATTTTTGACTGGTAAGATTCTGACTAACTCTAGGAATAGGAGAAGACTGAGCCAAAGGTACCTCACTACCAGTTTTTTCAACCAAAACACCTTCTAAACTAAAAACTTCATTTAACCATTTAGATTTCTTCATTTCTTCTTCTCCACTCTGACAAATTAACCTTAAAATACGACCTGTTACATGTGAAATCCTAGATAAGAGTTTTGCATAACTATTGGAGCTAGTATTTCCAGAAAAATCATCAATATTTGCTTTTAAATCTAGACGAGTGGACTGAATAGCGGCTTCCTCTTGCTTAAAGTCCATCATAACAGTTGTATCTAAGACACTCCTATTAGTAACTTCTTGATGTATTACTCCCCCCAAAGTTGACATTTTTAACTCAACAGTAGATGGTATCTCAAGTCCTCTAACTTTTAACTCATAATCTAACTCTTCAGGAAGCAAATGTTCAACTTTAAATCTGGATGGAGCCATACTATCAATAAAGTTTATTTCAGATACTAGTATTAACACTCAGAAAATAACACAGATCAACAAAAATCCGTTGGTTCAAAAGAAGTATCTACAATTCACCTATTCTTTACTATACTTACTTAAAATTCCAACATTACATCATAAAAGTAAAAGCATCTTCATTAAAAACTCGACAAAAAAATTTAATATACTTCCATTGTTCAAAACTATTTAACTCTCACATATACTTGCAAAATCAATACCTAACCAAATAGATAGTTCAAAACTGTCCAAAACAAAAAAATAAAAAACAACAAACAACCTTAATTCCTAAAATGAACTCCCTATGTATTCTCAAACAAAAATGTTACTAAACTATATCAGGTTTTATTATCCAATATAAAAAAATAGCAGAGACTAAACATAAGATCAATTTATAATCATATACGAGACAATCTGTATAAGAAAAATTAGCAAAATAAGAAAATTATTTTAAGTTAGTTCAATGATCGAAAATAATAATACTTATATAAGAAAAATTAGCAAAATGAGAAATTATTTTAAGTTAGTTTAATGATCAAAAACAATAATACTAATTAGTAAGGACAATCTGTATAAAAGAACCAACCATTAGAAACAACATTAATTTACTTCAATAAACCAGTCAATTAACATTAATCAATTAACTAGTAATTAACATCAATTAGTGTACACATAAATATTTAGCAAACACCGAAGAAAACCAAAACAGGCTAGCACTAAAAATCATACAGCACAAAAAATAAAAAGAACAACGAAAGAAATGTCTGACCGGCAAAAAAGTACAAAATCGGGCCCCACGTTGGGCGCCAAAATATATTGTTACCAAGAAAGACGCTTTCTCTGTAACAGCTATAGTTAATTTAAAGAAAACAAACAAATAAAAGTCAGACCATAGAGATTTGAGACTTCTCTGGGGTGGGTTAGAAAACATAAGAAGGAATCATTTTAGTCTGGCCTAAAATGATTTATTCAAAGTAGATTTTAGGAATATCTAATTACAGGGCGCCAGCAAAAATATGTGAGAATTATAAATTAAATAGTAAATACATACAACTTTATTACCAAAACAAATATTATTTATTATAAACATCAATATAATAAGTATATCGTTACAATGTTTGAAATGAAAGAGAAAAACACTTGCTAAAAAGTCACCTCGAAGAGGTTTCAACTAAAGTACTTAAATTGCCTAAGAGCTCTTTACATTATTTTAAAATAAAACTGTTGAATAATAATTTTATTATGACTTTAATGAAGTAATAAAATATTATCTATCTTAGGAACAGATTGACTAGTGAGATATTGAAGTGTCTCTCAAATAAAAAAAAAACAAAAGAATAGTCTTTTCTACGCGAAAGCAGTGATGTAAATAATTTCCCTAACCTTTAGTTCCAAAACTTGAACGTCTTCACACCATCAACATTCTTACAAACAACCAATAGAAAAAGTTGCATCCAACAACCTCATTACTGCATTTCGGCAAACATCAAATCGGAATAAATATCCGACTTCAGCGGACAAAGGTCTCCAACTAATATTTAAAATACATATAATTCACAGCCTCTATACAAAATTCAGGAAAATCTGTGCGGTGGAAACACGTGGTTTTTTCTTCGTACAAAAAATGTATGGCTAACGAAGGCTTTCACAGAAACTAGATTCTATAATCTCCAACAAGGAATCGGAAAACTAAGTCCATACAATGTTCCACAAACTGATGTAATCTTTAGAATAATCCAAAATATAATTTGTGATAATATATGCACATTTTGATCGAAGTCTAATCGGTTTACTTAAAAAACCATGCTTTTACTTCAAGCTATCAACGAAGACCACCCTCAAATTAATTATCTATTTCGCACCTGACAGAAACCTTGAACTTAGCCCAATCAAAATAAAATGTAGTATTTACCATTTCCGTTACTATTTAAATGTTAAATAAGGCCTAATAGCTATACAACTTGTTATACATCTTATCAAAATTTGATATTCATTATGAATTATACAAGAACTTTGAGAAAAAGACCTTTCAACCGTAACAGCCCGAAGAAAGGTAAAATAGAGGATTATTAAGATTACTATTATAGTAGCAGTCGTGCGAGATGGGTGTCTGAACGACTACCCCGCGAAACAACATCTTCTTAACCTTACGTTTATGGATGTTGTAAACTTTAAATAAAAGTATAATTTAAAATCAGTGTTTTCCTAAGTTCCGATAGTTGGCTCCCTTTCCGTCCCTTAAGGACCCAACACGACGCGACATGGCGACCCTAGCCCTTTGAACCTGCATAGCTGAAACGACAGGACAGCTGAGGAGGAAGATAAGATGAAGAAATATTTATGGGAAATAACCAAAACAAGGAGAAAGAAGAACAAATATTTATAAACCAGGCGGAAAACAGCGGAGGAACCACAGCTACTAAAGAAAAGGGTTACGATATATCGATCCCAGAAATATTGCGAGTAGTAGCGTTTGCCCTAGTCTTTATATTCGCCACATGGTTGCTTTATAGACGATGCAGAAGGCAGCTGGAACGACAAATCCGATGAGAGGTGACTAGAATAACAGAACTACTGAGAGTGGACGCCCAGTTTTCAGGAACAGCCACGAACCAATGAAAGGGGTAAAGACAAAGTGAGTTACATTGGTTTAGCTTTTATATGTGTATATTTTTTAATCAATATACAGCTTGATATAGAGATTTCATTTTTTTTAAATAGTATTATATTGTATTATTAAACAAAAGTTGTTTAAATAAAATTAGAATCTCTTAAAATATTATACAAAGCTAATGTTTCATTGATTTTAAATACATGCCTTAAATGCATAAATACAGTCGAACCCGCTTATTAGAATACCGCTTATAGGAATATCCCCATTTAAGGAATAGAAATTTGAGGCCCCGAAACATTTTTACTAGCCACTAACGATCGGTTATTAGAATATCCCGGTTATAGGAATACTTTTGCTTGTCACGAAGGCTATTCCAATAAGCGGGTTCGACTGTATATTAAGCAGGTCATGTAATTTTTTTTGGTTAGTAAGCTAAACCATTACTTATTAATATTTCCTATTGCATAGTTGAACTTGAACGGAATATGAATCATATTGCATAACTTTCTACATTTTTGCTTAGGTGTGGTATCTATTAACCCTTAAACGCCCAAGGGTGGGTAAAAAATGTCCACCTAATGCGTACTCCCTTGTAACATATTTATTACGTGTTTAAAAATTTTTCAAAAATTATTTATTGTTAAAAATACAGCCCTTTATCGAATATTAATTCGGTTTTACCGATATTTTTGAAAATAAAAGTAATATCTTGAGTTAAATTATGGGTGGGCATAAAAAGTACACCATTGGTAAAACTTGTTACTAAAGGTTTCTCTATAATTTCCCGTTGGTAGGAACATAATCCATATAATTATCGACGTATAATTACATTATCGACATAATTATCAGCCAATGAGGAGGCTGAAAGGAAGAATGTGGAGAAAATCGACAAATCTGAATTAATGGCTTTTACTGGTATGTTAATTTTGATGTACATTATAATTTTGTTGTAAGGTTTGTAAATTGTGTATATTAATATTTTAGATGATGCCGTGTTTATTAAGCATATGATTCTTAGGTTTAATCCATTTCCAACAACTCTCAATAAATATATTAGCTATTTTCGAGGTGGACATTTTTTACCCACCCTTGGGCGTACATGGAACCTAAAAAAGGTTGGGCGTTTAAGGGTTAATAGTTTTTATATGGTGTATTCCACGAATATACGTCTGTTTTGGATTATCGCGACAACGAATATTTTAGTGTGCAACATAAGAAGTACGAGAGTATTTTGCTCTAATAATTACTCCAATAAACAACAATATAATTTGCAATTTACTTTCGTTCTTCATATTTTCCACAGTAAAATATTCGTTGTCGCGATAATTCAAAACAGACGTATATTTGTGGAATGGGGTATATTTGTTTACTTTACTGGTATAGACGGAAATATTTATGTAGTTGACCGATTGAAAGGAACATTGTGAAATATTTATTTATCTTCGAAGAAAAATTTCAACAAATTTTCGAGGAACTAAGAATAATGGACAGGAATTTGGGAAAAGCCACGGTACAACGACAAAATAGCTTGCAGATTACCAACAAATGGTTGAAAAAATTAAGAGACTACACAGACAAAATTAAGGCAACGCTTACAATATACAATTTAGAAAAACACACCGAAAAAAAGAGATAATTGTCAGGGGGATAATTACAAGGACAAAGGAAAAAAATTAAGCATTAAAAGTAGTATTAGAGAAAAGAAAGCAGAAGCATAAAGGCGATACAATGGCAGAAAAATTTGATCTCAAAACCGCAGGAGACCTGATCCCACATATTGGAAGCACAGAAGAGTCGATCAAGGCATTCTCGAATGCAATCGAATTATACAACGAATTTTTGGACGAAGTAGGAAAGAAGCAATTGATTAAATACGTATTAAAGGCAAAATTGACAGTCAGCGAAACTACGACTGAAAGGTCCATATGGCTCAATTGGTGAACTAATAGCAGATATTAAGAAAAAGATGACGGTGAAACAATTGGTACCTGTTTTATCGGCCGAGATAAATCAGCCAAACAAGCAAATAGATGTATAGAAAAAATCGGAAGGAATTTGGAGGAGCTTATGGCTAAGCTAACGATTGCACAAGCCAATGGCAACAGTGGATCGGAAGAAGTGTTAGCAGCAGTTAATGAAAAAAATTGCTATAAGAATATTCAAAAAATTAAAGCAATACTAAAAGCAAAAGAAATCGCAACTTTAGCGGAAACAATCGCTACTGCAAAGGACGAAGAATCTATGGTACGAACAGAGACTTCAAATGAGTAAGACACATAGGAAAGGAAGAAGAAACATAGAATACAGATACAGAAATAGTTTCGACAGAAGGAAGGAAGAAAATAGAGATAACAGAATTAGAGGACCAGAGGGACAAATGAAACAACAAAGCAATAACCAAACCAATTTTCAAAGAAGTAGAGGATCTTGGAGAACACCGAGAGGAAGGAGCAACAACCAAGGGACACATCAAAGAGAATATAAAAGAGGTAATGCAGCAGGAACATATTTCGCAACGAACGAACAAAGGCACATAAAATACCCGAAGTAGATTTTTTCGTGACTCTACGAATAGAAGCTAATCAATTCGAAATAAATGGACTGAACTACATAACAGCGCATTTCAAAGGAAAATACATACGACTGTTAATAGATACCGGCGCAGCTGTTAGCTGAATCGTTGGACAATGACGAAACACATAAATAAGAGAAAACAAATCAAATTACATGGAGTATCAGGAAGTACGTTTACGATGGGAACACTTTGGTGTAACATAGAATTAGTACAAAAATCAGGAGACATCATCACATTAGGACAGTGGTCTGTATATTTATATTGTTCATATCCTAACAATGTTTAATTATTTATTAATATCTAAGCAACTTAAATATTTTTTTCACAGAAGTAGGTATATAAAATCAATGTCAATAGCCGTTAGTATCTATTCATGTGTCGCCACTAAAAAATCTAGATGGTTTCAACACTCTGGTGTCCTAATCTGTTAGTATTTGTAAATATACTGTTTTTCCAAACCCTAACTGATTTAAACACCCTGGTGTCAACACACTTTAGCATCTGTAAATGTCCTGTTTTTCCAAACCCTAACTGATTTCAACACCCTGGTGTCTACACACGCTAGCATCTGTAAATATGCCGCCCGCATAGTTTAGGCGGTAGTATGTCGGACTTCCAAGCAGGTAGGTCGGGGTTCTAATCCCAGCGCCGGCGAGAACATCTAGACATTTTTAAATGTCTATAGGCCATATGTCGACTCAGCCTGAATAAAATAAGTACCTTGGGTAAAACCAGGGGTAACAATAGGCGGTTGAAGCGTAGCACTGGCCCTGTTACTTTCGTTTGTATACCGTAGGCCCTAGATATAGCAGACTACCCTGCTATAATCCCAAAGCTGCGTTAGCAGTATAAAACGGGAGATTATTATTATCCAGATTTAGCCATACGGCTCACACTCTCTTTAAGGGGAAAATTTACTCATCCCAGATACCTACGGTATCAAAAGGATTGAGCTCTGGTGGGACTCTTTCCGTGTTATCGAGCCCTAAGTGACTTGGAATGCAGGAGTATCTCCCAGAAATTTTCGTACGCATCTGGCCGTCGCGAGCAGTACAGCTTTTTGCATGGTCTTATAAAGATGTTCATTCAGACCCAGCTTTTTATGCTTTCGAGGAGGGTCTTCGGAATGACTCCAGTAGTAGACATAATAATCGGTATCGTCTGAATACTTTGAATTCTCCATTGCCTTCGTATTTGAATTTCTAGATCTCTGTACTTGGCGATCTTTTCAGTAAATTTACCACCTAGATTATTGTTGTTAGGTATCGCCACATCAATTAGTGTTGTTTGTCTTGTTAATTTATTAACTAGTACGAGATCTGGTCTATTATGTGCCAGTGTTTGGTCTGTGAGCACAGCGCGGTCCCAGTATAGCTTGTAGTTGCCATCCTCAAGCATACTCTCAGGGACGTATTGATAATACGGGAGATGGTCTGTATGGAGAAGTCCCAGCTCGATAGCTATCTCTTGATGAAGGATTTTTCCCACTACGTCATGCCGTTCCTTGTATTCAGTTGCAGCAAATGCCTGGCAGCCCCCTGTAAGGTGTTGGATAGTTTCTTGGGATGACATCCATATCGGCATCTGTCGTTTTGAACCTGAGGCTCTCTGATGATATATTTCAGGTAATTTCTGGTTGGTATAACCTGATCCTGAATGGCAAGTAATGAACCTTCCGTCTCAGGGAACATCTTTCCTGATGTCAACCAGTAGTTCGACGCTATATTGTCGACATAATCTCGGCTGACCTCATTGGGATGTCGCCCGTGCAGAGGTTTACCCATCCAGGAGCGCACTTTTTCGTCCTTAGTAAGGTGGTTTATGCGCATTTCTAGTTCCCTCAGTTTGATCGGTGTTGTGCCATCTACTGCGCAGATAGCGCGATGTAGAGTAGATGTCTCAGCCTGCATCTGAAAATAAGTTCTTAAATTAGCAATTTGTTTATCTAATTGCTCACCTATATCCATAAGTCCTCTTCCACCTAGATTCCGTGGTAATGTTGTTCGTTCTACTGAACATTTAGGGTTGTGTTTTTGTGCCTTTGTGAGGTGTGTTCGTACTTTTCGCTGAAGATTTTCTATATCCGTTTTTGTCCACTTAACAATATCAAATGAATAGCTAAGCGCGGAACAAGCGTAGGTGTTTAGTGCCTTAAACAAATTTTTACTGTTAAGGTGTGAACGAAGCAGCTGTTTTACCCTTCTTATAAACTCAGTAGTTATCTCAGTTTTCATTTGCTTATGGTCAATTTTCCGCGCCTGCTTTACTCCAAGATATTTATACATATCGTTGTCGCCCATGGCCTCGATGTTCTGGCCATTTTGCATATCGAATCCACCGGGATGTACCTTTCCTCTGACTATATTCAAAACACGGCACTTGTCTAGACCGAACTTCATACTAATATCATTAGAAAATGTTTCTACAGTTTTTAGCATCTCTTCTAGGTGTTCCCGAGTGGAAGCCATTAATTTCAAATCATCCATATAAAACAGATGATTGAGCTTCGCTACCACAGTATTATTGCTTTTAATGCTAAAACCTGAGTCAGTGGAGTTTAATAGCTGGGAAAGGGGGTTCAAAGCTAAACAGAACCACAATGGACTCAACGAGTCTCCTTGAAATAATCCCCGGTTGATTGCGATATTTTCGGTTTCGATATTGTTTTCACCAGGTATCTGGAGGTGAATTTTAGTCTTCCAATCTCTCATTATATGCCTTAAAAAGGTCACTATGTTATCATCTACTTTGTATATTTTCAATATATCTATTAGCCATTCATGCGGTACTGAATCAAAGGCCTTTTTATAGTCAATAAAAGCAGTAACAATGTTCCTTTTTTTAGTGTATGCCTGGTTAGAAATGATTGAGTCGATGATAAGCTGTTCTTCGCAACCCATGGAACCGTTAGCGTATCCTTTCTGTTGAGGCTCTATGATGTTGTTTAGAGCACAGTGTTGGTAGATACGCCGGGTTACACAGGATGTAATCAATTTATACAAAGTTGGAAGACAAGTAATTGGGCTGTACTTGGATGGATCTTGGGTGTTATTTTGATCCTTGGGTATTAAATAAGTAGTTCCCTGAGTTAGAAATGATGGTAATTCCTGCGGATTAGAAATAACATGATTAATTAATGTTAATAAGGACTCATGAATACTCCAAAACTTTTTAAGCCAGAAGTTCTGAACTCCGTCTGGTCCAGGAGATTTCCAGTTATGAAGCTCTTTGATGACATTTGAGACTTCTTCAGTCGTGAATGGTTCGTAGTTAGCAGTGACGTAGTGGTGACAGTTGTGCGTCGTATCTTCTATCCAGCCAGCATTGTTGTTAAAAGCAGCTGGTGTGGAAAGTTGATTTCCCCAAAACTCATGAATTTCTTCTTGGCTTGGGTAAGACTTGTCGACACTTTCTATTGGTGGAATTGAGTTTTCGGTAGAACGCCTTCTCAGAGATCTCAAAAAGTGCATTGTCACATTTTCGGTTGTTACTAACTTTATACCTTCTTAATCGTCCTGAATAGATGGAGAGTTTTTGTTTTAATGTATCCAGACACTGTTGGGCTGTGTTATTTTCTGGATCATATCTCGAGTGTCTTGCAGTGCTCCGCATTATTTCTTCAGCTCTTTTAATGACTTTTCTACTTGATACACCTCTTATATATTCTGTGACTTGCCCAATATCCTTACGCAGTAATTCAATTTTTCCGAGAAGTCTTTTTTCCCAGGGTGCAATTCTGTTACCAGTCCTTCCGTTATTAGTACCCCGTCGTGTTCTGATCTTAACGCCCATTACATTGGCAATTGCTGTAGCTGCACAGTAGATTAGCATATGCAGATACTCCAATGTGTGGGCTTCTACGACATAATTGGGTAGGACTTCAGTATTCACAATTTGTAACAGTGCACCTAGTTTCTTACAACAGTTTATTCGTGGTAGAGGTGGTCTGCTAAGTGGATTTGTTCCATTAAACTCTTGTACCGTACGAGCCATTTCGTTTTCTAGACTATCGCGTAACTCGTTGTTTTCCTGCTGTGTATTGTCAGGTTGAGTTTCTGGTATGGGAATCTCAGGAATCTGCTCATCAAGGATTTCATTAGGGGCTTGATCTAAAACTAGCTCTTGGTTATTAATCTCCCGTTCGACTCCGCTTTTGATCGTATTGCGTCTAGTCTCTGGGATAAGGTTGTTTCTTACGATTACCCGGTATTGATCTGATACTCTTTGCTCCGATACTTGAATATCTGGATACTCCCTGCAAAATTCGGCATACAACTGTTGTCTGTAGCCGATCGTTCCTTGACCGAGGTTTGTCACCTTAAAAGCGCAAGATGCTTTCGTTAATGGACACAGCCCATTTCATGCGCTGCCTCGGTCGTCCCGCTTGAGTGAGCGCCGGCTGATGTTCCGGCGCAGCACCTTCAGCGAGTGGAGCTCTTGTTGTTGTTTGGTTCGCTTGTGGTCGTTGTTCTTGTTGTTGGGCTGCAGCTGTTTGTGTGACAGGGGCCCGCCTCCTCAACACCTTGCCACCGACGTCCCGCATGCTGTCACGTCCAGCGTCGTCTCCAGACGTGCCCTGGCGATCCCCAGGCAGCGGCCCTAAACACAAACTATTTTTCTCCATTCTCATGGGTGTGCATTTTATAGCTATTGCCAGGTGTCAGTTTTTGTTCCACGGCAAGTATTCCTGCTACTCTCTGGGTATTGGCGCTACGAATACCCAGAAAGCATCCCCCATTCACAGGGGGCCGCGCCTGATAGAAGAACTGACATAAAACTCCCACAGGACATGTGTGTATATTATCATTATCCCAGATTTAGCCATACGGCTCACACTCCCTCTGAGGGGAAAATTGACTCATCCCAGATACCTACGGTATCAAAAGGATTGAGCTCTGGTGGGACTCTTTCCGTGTTATCGAGCCCTAGGTGACTTGGTATGCAGGTGTATCTCCCAAAAATTTTCTTACACTTCTGGCCGTCGCAAGTAGTACAGCTTTCTGCATGGTCTTATAAATATGTTCATTGAGACACAGCTTTTTTATGCTTTCGAGGAGGGTCTTCGGAATGACTCCAGTAGTAGACATAACAATAAGTATCATCTGGGTACTTTGCATTCTCCATTGTCTCCGTATTTGAATTTCCAGATCTCTATACTTGGCGATCTTTTCAGTAAATTTACTACGTAGATTATTGTTGTTAAGTATCGCCACATCAATTAGTGTTGTTTGTCTTGTTAATTTATTAACTAGTACGAGATCTGGTCTATTATGTGCCACTGTTTGGTTTGCCAGCACACTGCGGTCCCAGTATAGCTTGTAGTTGCCATCCTCAAGCATACTCTCAGGAACGTATTGATAATATGGGAGATGGTCCGTTTGGAGAAGTCCCAGCTTGTTAGCTATCTCTTGAAGGATTTTTCCCACTGCGTCATGCCGTTCCTTGTATTCAGTTGCAGCAAATGACTGGCAGCCCCCTGTAATATGTTGGATGGTTTCTTGGGCTTGACATCCATATCGGCATCTGTCGTTTTGAACCTGAGGGTCTTTGACGATATATTTCAGGTAATTTCTGGTTGGTATAACCTGATCCTGAATGGCCAGTAATGAACCCTCCGTTTCAGGGAACATCTTTCCTGATGTCAACCAATAGTTCGACGCTGTATTGTCGACATAGTCTTGGCTAACCTCATTGGGATGTCGCCCGTGCAAAGGTTTACCCATCCAGGTGCGCAGTTTTTCGTCCTTAGTAAGGTGGTTTATGCGCATTTCTGGTTCCCTCAGTTTGATCGGTGTTGTGCCATCTACTGCGCAAATTGCGCGGTGTAGAGTAGATGTCTCAGCCTGCATCTGAAAATAAGTTCTTAAATTAGCAATCTGTTTATCTAATTGCTCACCTACAGCCATAAGTCCTCTTCCTCCTAAATACCGGGGTAATGTCGTTCGTTCTACTGCACTTTTAGGGTGGTGTTTTTGTGCCTTTGTGAGGTGTGTTCGTACTTTTCCCTGAAGATTTTCTATATCCGTTTTTGTCCACTTAACAATACCAAATGAATAGCTAAGCGCGGAACAAGCGTAGGTGTTCAGTGCCTTAAACAAATTTTTACTGTTAAGCTGAGAACGAAGCAGTTGTTTTACCCTTCTTATAAACTCAGTTGTTATCTCAGTTTTCATTTGCTTATGGTCAATTTTCCGCGCCTGCTTTACTCCAAGATATTTGTACATATCGTTATCGCCCATGGCCTCGATGTTCTGGCCATTTTGCATATCGAATCCACCGGGCTGTACCTTTCCTCTGACTATATTCAAAACACGGCACTTATCTAGACCGAACTGCATACTAATATCATTAGAGAATGTTTCTACAGTTTTTAGCATCTCTTCTAGGTGTTCTCGAGTGGAAGCCATTAATTTCAAATCATCCATATACAACAGATGATTGAGCTTCGCTACTACAGTATTATTGCTTTTAATGCTAAAACCTGAGTCAGTGGAGTTTAATAGTTGGGAAAGCGGGTTCAAAGCTAAACAGAACCACAGTGGACTCAACGAGTCTCCTTGAAACAGGCCCCGGTTGATTGCGATATTTTCGGTTTCGATATTGTTTTCACCAGGTATTTGGAGGTGAATTTTAGTCTTCCAATCTCTGATTATATGCCTTAAGAAGGTCACTATGTTATCATCGACTTTGTATATTTTCAATATATCTATTAGCCATTCATGCGGTACTGAGTCAAAGGCTTCTTATAGTCAATAAAAGCAGTAAAAAGGTTCCTTTTTTTAGTGAATGCCTGGTTAGAAATGACTGGGTCGATGATAAGCTGTTCTTTGCAACCCATGGAACCCTTAGCGCATCCTTTCTGTTGAGGCTTTATGATATTGTTTAGAGCACAGTGTTGGTAGATACGCCGAGTTACACAGGATATGACCAATTTATACAAAGTTGGAAGACAAGTAATTGGGCGGTACTTGGATGGATCTTGGGTGTTATTTTGATCCTTGGGTATTAAATAAGTAGTTCCCTGAGTTAGAAATGATGGTAATTCCTGCGGATTAGAAATAACATGATTAATTAATGTTGATAAACACTCATGAATACTCCAAAAATTTTTAAGCCAAAAGTTCTGAACTCCGTCTGGTCCAGGAGATTTCCAGTTTTGAAGCTCTTTGATGACATTTGAGACTTCTTCAGTCGTGAATGGTTCGTAGTTAGCAGTGACGTAGTGGTGACAGTTGTGCGTCGTATCTTCTATCCAGCCAGCATTGTTGTTAAGAGCAGCTGGTGTGGAAAGTTGATTTCCCCAAAACTCATGAATTTCTTCTTGGCTTGAGTAAGACTTGTCGACACTTTCTACGGTGGAATTGAGTTTTCGGTAAAACGCCTTCTCAGAGTTCTCAAAAAGTGCATTGTCACATTTTCGGTTGTTACTAACTTTATACCTTCTTAATCGTCCTGAATAGACGGAGAGTTTTTGTTTTAATGTATCCAGACACTGTTGAGCTGTGTTATTTTCTGGATCGTATCTCGAGTGTCTTGCAGTGCTCCGCATTATTTCTTCAGCTCTCTTAATGACTTTTCTACTTGTTACACCTCTTATATACTCTGTGACTTGACCAATATCCCTACGCAATAATTCAATTTTTCCGGGAAGTCTTTTTTCCCAGGGTGCAATTCTGTTACCAGTCCTTCCGTTATTAGTACCCCGTCGTGTTCTGATCTTAACGCCCATTACATTGGCAATTGCTGTTGCTGCACAGTAGATTTGCATATGCAGATATTCCAATGTGTGGGCTTCTACGACATAATTGGGTAGGACTTCAGTATTCACAATTTGTAACAGGGCACCTAATTTCTTACAAGAGTTTATTCGTGGTAGCGGTGGTCTGCTAAGTGGATTTGTTCCATTAGACTCTTGTACGGCACGAGCCATTTCGCTTTCTAGACTATCGCGCAACTCGTCGTTTTCCTGCTGTGTATTGTCAGGTTGAGTTTCTGGTATGCGAATCTCAGGAATCTACTCATCAAGGATTTCATTAGGGACTTGATCTAAAACTAGCTCTTGGTTATTAATCTCCCGTTCGACTTCGCTTTTGATCGTATTGCGTCTAGTCTCTGGGATAAGGTTGTTTCTTATGATTACCCGGTATTGATCTGATACTCTTTGCTCCGATAATTGAATATCTGGGTACTCCCTGCAAAATTCGTCATACAGCTGTTGTCTGTAGCCGATCGTTTCTTGACCGAGGTTGGTCACCTTATAATAGAAGCGTAAAATGCTTTCGTTGATGGACACAGTCCATTTCATGCGTTGCCTCGGTCGTCCCGCTTGAGTGAGCGCCGGCTGATGTTCCAGCGCAGCACATTCAGCGAGTGGAGCTCTTACTCTTGTTTGGCTCGCTTGTGGTTGTTGTTCTTGTTGTTGGGCTGTAGCTGTTTGTGTGACAGTGGCCCGCCTCCTCAACACCCTGCCACCGACGTCCCGCATGCTGTCACGTCCAGCGCCGGCTCCAGACGTGCCCTGGCGATCCCCAGGCAGCGATCCTAAACATAAACTATTTTTCTCCATTTTCATGGGTGTGCATTTTATACATACTGCCAGGTGTCAGTTTTTGTTCCACGGCAAGTATTCCTGCTACTCTCTGGGTATTGGCGCTACGAATACCCAGAAAGCATCCCCCATTCACAGGGGGCCGCGCCTGATAGAAGAACTGACATAAAACTCCCACAGGGCATGTATGTATATTATCATTATCCCAGATTTAGCCATACGGCTCACACTCCCTCTGAGGGGAAAATTGACTCATCCCAGATACCTACGGTATCAAAAGGATTGAGCTCTGGTGGGACTCTTTCCGTGTTATCGAGCCCTAGGTAACTTGGTATGCAGGTGTATCTCCCAAAAATTTTCTTACACTTCTGGCCGTCGCAAGTAGTACAGCTTTCTGCATGGTCTTATAAATATGTTCATTGAGACCCAGCTTTTTTATGCTTTCGAGGAGGGTCTTCGGAATGACTCCAGTAGTAGACATAACAATAAGTATCATCTGGGTACTTTGCATTCTCCATTGTCTCGTTACTTGAATTTCCAGATCTCTATACTTGGCGATCTTTTCAGTAAATTTACTACGTAGATTATTGTTGTTAGGTATCGCCACATCAATTAGTGTTGTTTGTCTTGTTAATTTATTAACTAGTACGAGATCTGGTCTATTATGTGCCACTGTTTGGTTTGTGAGCACACTGCGGTCCCAGTATAGCTTGTAGTTGCCATCCTCAAGCATACTCTCAGGAACGTATTGATAATATGGGGGATGGTCCGTTTGGAGAAGTCCCAGCTTGTTAGCTATCTCTTGAAGGATTTTTTCCACTGCGTCATGCCGTTCCTTGTATTCAGTTGCAGCAAATGACTGGCAGCCCCCTGTAATATGTTGGATGGTTTCTTGGGCTTGACATCCATACATCTGTCGTTTTGAACCTGAGGGTCTTTGACGATATATTTCAGGTAATTTCTGGTTGGTATAACCTGATCCTGAATGGCCAGTAATGAACCCTCTATGGTGGCTCCCGCCTTCTGAGCCACCCTGGATACTGAGGGGTGGTTACCCCGACTATGAGGGTTGATGTAGTAAATATAGTTCGTTGTTAAGACATTTATTTACACGTTAAATATATCACAGAAAATAACTGGTGGTATATTATTTACTTGAAATCGATGTTACCCCGTCGAATCTCAACTGCTAATTGATTTATCTGTTCTCGTAAAAATATAATTAAAGTCGGTTATTGTTTATTTACTGTTTTGGTAAGACGAGGTGACCGTGATTTAAAGTGCTGACTGTTAATAAACACCCACTGAATATTATTGCAACTCGACCTTGTATCAAATACTAGCATGCAAAACTAGGTTACTCGTATTTATTAAACAAACATTACCACGGGCATTTAATTATTAAAAGGTTTATTTGTAATATGATGTTTATTGAGATGCTGTGTATCCCAATTCATCTTCCCCTTCCCCCGAAAATTTTCTGACTACGGAAAAGGAAGAAAATTTTTCTAATAGTACCACTAATTACTTGCTGCGTTTTACGAAGTACAATATATACATTTTTCCTATAAATACTAATTAGATACAAAAAATAAAAGTGAAAATGTTCGTTATCTAGACTGTTCCCGTTTCACTTGTCACTCACGGTGTTCTCGGATTGTAAGCATATAGTCTATTCTTATGTATTTCCTTGATTTTATTGTTTTCCGATCTGATCTTACAATTAACATTATTTACCTCTGTTATTGTGAAAGGGCCTACATAAAGACTATCAAACTTACCATTCTCTTCCCTTTTTACCAGGACTAGGTCTCCTATTTTAAATTGTTGTGGTGTTGCTTTGAGCTTATTCTTTTCTTGTCGCTCTTTTTTGTGCTTTAGTAAGAAGGTTCTAGCTCTCTCGTGTGCGCTTTGTAGTTTGTAACGTAACTCATTGTAGTAAGCATCTATATTGTAACATGGTTGAACCTCCTGTGTAAGGTCTTCTGATAGGTTAACCTTCCTGCCATATAATAGTTCAAACGGTGTGTAGCCATGGTACACTTTAGGGGTTGTATTGTAGCAGTATGTGAACATCCTGCAACACACATCCCAATTTTCTCTGTCTTCATCTATGAATGCTCTTACGTACTCGTTTAATGTTCTGTGTAGTTTTTCGCAACTTCCAATGGACTGTGGATGGTATGCCGTTGAGAAGTTGTGCTCTATTTTTAATAGCTTTGTTAATTCCTGCATTACTTCATTTTTATATTCTGTGCCTTGGTCTGTTCTTATTTGCTTCATGAGTCCGTATGTTGGTATGAAATGATCAAAAATTCCTCGGGCTATTGTATCTGCTTCTTTATTGCACACGGGTATGCTGACCGCGTATTTAGTAAGTTCACATAACATTGTTATACATTATCTATTACCTTCGTTACTTTTAGTGAATGGACCTATCGTATCTATATATACTATGTCCCATGGTTTGGAAGAAGTGTCCGATATCACGAATTCTTCGACATGTGTTTTTTTCGGTTTATTAATTTGACATTTATGACATTGTTTAACGTATTTTCTTACGTCTTTTTCCAAATTTTTCCATCTAAATCTTGCTTTTAGCTTCTTTATGAGTCTGTTATTTCCTACGTGTCCTCCAAACATCGGATGATTGTGATATTCTTCTATTAGCCTGTGTTTTTCTTTGTCTTCTTCTATTGTTTCTGGTACTTCACATATGTATATTTCAACATTCTTTAATATTTTGTTTCCTTGTTTAATAAATTCCTCAATTGTGCACACTTTAAAAATAATATCGTTTACGTATATTTTTACTTTACGTACTGCATTCTCTACCGCCAGCTTATCCAGCTGTGCCAACATTTGGTTTAAATCGAAATGATTGAATCCTGTGGCTATGCTCTTGCTGCACTTTATTTTGTTTTTGACCCTAATGCTCAGCCTTGGTGAGATTAGTTCTGCTCCAAAAGACAAAATTGGTAGTCTATGCGCCTCTAAATTATTTAGTACCTTTCTTACTGTCTGTTTGTGGGCTTCTGGCTGTAGTGCGAGTTCGCTTTCTGCCTTCGTTTGCCTTGCTTCCTTCTTATTTTCTCTTGCTTGAGCTCGTGTTATAGCTAATATATGGGTATTGTCTATGTATAGGTTCATTAGTTGATGTAATGTTATTCTTGAAAGACTATCTGCATAGTTATTTTTCCCTGTTATGTATTCTATTTCGAAATCGTATTCCTCTAAATCTAATCTGATTCTTGTAAGTTTCGAAGTTGGTTCTTTCATTGCAAATAAATGTGTTAGTGGTTTATGATCCGTTTTTACTAAAAATGTTGGTGCTCCATACAAATAACATTTGAAATGATTAATTCCCCAATGAATCGCTAGTAATTCCTTAACGATTATAGGTTTATTACATTCTCCTTTATTAAAACTTCTTGATGCGTATGCTATAGGTAGGTCTATTCCGTTATAATCTTGACTTAAAATTGCTGAACAACTCTCGTTGGATGCGTCTGTTGTTAGGATGAATTGTTTATTGAAATTTGGATATTTTAGGATCGGTGGCTTCATCAGAGATGATTTAAGCTTATTGAATGCTTTTTCACATTCTTCTGACCAAAAAAATTCTACTCCTTTTCTTGATAATCTGTTGAGTGGTCTGCATATTTCAGCAAAATTTTGAATAAAACGTCTATAATAGTTACAAAATGCTACGAATCTTTTTGTTTCTTCCGCTGTCTTAGGTGTCGGGTATTGTTCAATCGTTGCATATTTTGCTTTGTCTGGTGATACTCCTTCCTGAGAAAGATCATGTCCTAAATATGTTACTTCTCTTCTAAAAAATTGACATTTTCCTGGGTTAAGTTTCAAATTGAATTTTCGACATGTCTCAAATGTCTTTTTCAGGTTGTCTAGGTGATGTTTTTCAGAAATTCCTATCACTACTATATCGTCCATGTAAAGAAATGCTTTGTCTGGTGTTAATCCCGAAAATGCTATTGACATCATCCTTGAAAAGCTATTTGGGCTTACATTTAATCCAAAAGGTAATCTGGTAAATTGAAATGCTCCATTTTCTGTGCTCAACGATGTGTATTTTCTCGATGATTTTTCTAATGGTATCTGGTGAAAACCTGACATTATGTCTATAACTGAAAACCATTTTGCTCTTCCTAGTTGATCTAGTATCGAGTCTATCCTTGGTAAAGGAAATTTGTCTGTGACTATTTTCTTGTTCAGTTGTCTAAAATCTATGCATAATCTCCATGCTTTATTTCCATCTATCGCCTTTTTCGGTACCAGTACTACTGGGCTGTTGTATTCTGATGTAGACGGTTCTATTATTCCTTGGTCTCTCAGTTTTTGCACTTGCCGGTTTAATTCCTCTGTTTGTGCATGAGGTGTCCTATAGTTTTTAATGTATACCGGAGTTTGGTCTTTAACTCTCAGTTTCTGCTCGTAGAAGTTGTTACATGTTAGCATGTCGTGCCTTAGGGCGAATATATCTGAATAATCTTCACATAAAGATACTAACTTATCGCGTATGTATTCTGGAATGTCTAACTTCAATGATTCCCGTAATTCCTTTTTCCTATCCTTGCTGTCGTTGATCAGTCTATATATGTTGAATAATTTAATGTCTAATGTTTTGATTTCGTTTGTCTCTACTTTTACTGTTTCGTAGGTTGTGTTCAAAATTTTGATGTACGGATTATTACTTGAAATAATTGCTCTCGCTATGAATATTCCTGGTTGTATTTCTTGTTGTTCCACTATCCTGTCGTTCTTCAGCGTTTGAAAAATTTTTACGATTCTGTAAATTTCACATCTGGGCGGTATTATTATCGTGTCATTATCTATATTATCCAAAATGTTTGTACTAATGTAACAATCGTTGTCCTCTTTAATGTGCATTTTAAGGTTAGCATAGTCTAGTATGCATTGAAAATTTGAAATGAAGTCTCTCCCAATGATTCCGTCGGTTGGAATAGGAAAGCTAGGTTCCAATAATTGAAAGATATGCTCAAATCGAGATCCTTTTACTTCTAGTGTTGTTTCAACTTCTCCCATTGTTTGTAATTCTCCTTTAGTTACTCCTTTTATTTTCGCTTTTGTGTTTGGTTCCACATGTTCCTTCATAAAATCTTGTGAACATTACAGTATTGAAATATCAGCTCCTGTGTCTATGATAAAGGTATTTGTGTTTTCTAGGATTCCTGTTTTCATTCGTACAAAATTCGTTAGGTTTAAGTCGAAGTTGTAAATATTATATTCCACTTCTGACTGTGTACTTTCCTTGTTTCGTTCATTCAAAACCCCAACTGCTGGTTTTCTGTTTCCTCTTGGCTGTCTTCTAACTCAAGTAGCCTTACGTTTCTGTTTCGTCCTCCTCTCTGGTTTCCTCTGTACGTTTGGTTGTTGAATTGTCTATATCCTCTGTTGGAATAATTCCGTTGGTTTCCTGTTTCTTCTCCTTCGTTCCGTTGTCCGAAGTTATTTCTTCTTCCTCTGTCGTATTTGTTGTGGTATCCTCTTCGGTATTGCTGTTGTCCTCTCCTATTTTCATAATTCGTCCTATAATTGAACACTCTTCCCTGTGTGTTCTCCTCTGTCGTATCAATCGATAAAAATTTAGATACTACTTCCTGCGGTGTTGTGAAATTACCTGCCTCCAGTATTAGCTTTGCTCTATCCGTATTAACGTTTCGCTTCATTGTTGCTACAACTGTTTCCGTTGTGTATTTTTTCGCTAGCTCCAATGGCATTCCTTCCGCTATGTATGCTACTTTCAACTGTTCCGCTAATTCCTCTACTTCGGATGCGTACACTGCTGCATCTTTGTTTCCTTGCCTTTTCTTTGTTAACTTGTCTATTATAGTTTTCGGATTGTCACCTCTTAATTCTTTCTTCAGTGCCGCTGCTATAAGTGGGATCGTATCCTCTGTAGTTATCAGATTTCTAGCCTTATTAGTCAATCTTGTTTTTATTAATGTTATTGCTGTTTCTTCGTGTCCTTCTGCTATTTTTCCAAGTAACTCTAATGCGTCTAAAAATGGTTGTAATTTCCCTGCGCTTCCATCAAACTCGTTGGGCAATACCTTGCTTGCAATATTCAAAAATTCGTTGATTGTCAGAGCCATGTTTAATATTTTTATCTCTTGTTTTATGTCGCTTTTTCCCTCTTTTATTTCCTCGTCAATTTTTTCCTCTATCTCCTCGTCACTTTTTTCCTCTTCTACTTCTTCGTCGCTTTGTTCTTCCTCTATTTCCTTGTCGATTAGTTGATGTATTGAACTTGGAACTACTGTCCTTAAGTTTACAGCTTGAAATGAGCGTATAACTTTGTCTCTTATTTTTCCGAAATATTTGTTGCACGCTTCTCTTTGTTTGTCCGATAGCGCTTCCCAATTTTTCTTCGTTAAATGTGTGAATTTGTTATACAATTTAATTAGCTGTGTCGTTACTTCTTCTTGTATATCCTTAGATTTAGGTACTTTCTTCTTCAAGACCCTTCTACTTTGTCTTGTTACTTCTTGCGTAATCTCCTCAACTATTTTGATGAAATCTTCCCAAGTAACTTTGTTGCTACTCATTTATTCATAATTTTCTTATTCCTGTACCCGTAACGAACGCATAAATTTGACAGTCTTACGCGGTATAGTAAATATATATGAAAAATATTATGCCAAAAATAGTAAAAATATAGTAAATTGCCATAAAAATCAGTATATCACTCAATATAAATCACCATTAAAAAGGGGTCTACTGCTTAGCCAATACAAATGTAATAAAAATCAGTAGTCAAATAATAAATGGATAAGAATCAGCAAAGATAAAATATGTTGGTAAATATATAAAAAATCATATAAAAATCAGTATCAAATAAAATGTATCATTACGTCCTATAATAACTAATATCAGGGTTAAAAAACATTCTGTATATTTTGATAAATATTGGTATCATAAGGAAATTAAAATAGAATAATTAAGTAAAAATAGGTAAAACTTAAAAGGTAATGTGCGTCTTAAATGATAATTACGTTAATATTACTTTATACTTTATATTTTATATTATACGAATCAGGAAATACCATAAAAATAGATAATATGGACTCACCACTTTTACACGTCTGTGTTCGTATCACGCAAAAGTCCTCGCTGCACGTTCCATAGCATTGTCCATTGTCCACACGAAGTTCCATCTCCATACCATAATCATCTCCGTCTCGGTCCTGATATCTCCATCCTTTTTATGTGGGCACCCCACTGTTATCTAGGGTGGTCGAGGTGCAAGAACATTGACGTGTTTTCCCATTTCTCGTTCTAGACTGCTAGTTCTGGGTTCTTCCCTGGTCTTGGATCGCCATATGGTGGCTCCCGCCTTCTGAGCCACCCTGGATACTGAGGGGTGGTTACCCCGACTATGAGGGTTGATGTAGTAAATATAGTTCGTTGTTTTTTTTTTTCTTGGTTTTGTATGACTGCGGACCTTAGGGTCCATTCGCCCATCTAACCGGGTTTGCTCATTTTTACATTAATTTCAACTACTCTATGTTTATTTTACTTCCCTATGTATACATTACAATATCATCATATCATTATTATTATTATTATTTTACATTCACATTTTTTACTTTTAGTTTTCATTATATTTTTCATCTTTTTATTCAATTATATTTTTTTTTTCCTTTTTTTTGTATCTTTTTTATTTTTTTTTGTTATATATATTTTTTTTTTTGCTTTTTTTTTGTTTTTTGTTTTTTTTTGTTTTCTTTTTTTTTGCTTTTTTTTTGTTTTTTGTTTTTTTTTTTGTTTTCTTTTTTTTTGTTTTTTTTTGTTTTTTGATTTTTTTTTTTGTTTTTTGTTTTTTTTTCCATTACGGTAAGAATAAAACCCGATTCATCCTCGCGGAGGTTATTCGTCTTCTTAATGGTTTCTGTTTTTTTTTTATTACATTGTTTTTACATTTTTTTTTACAATATTTATCTAATTCTAAATACAGATAGTTAACCATAGCTACTCATATTTCCAGTTTAATATTTTTAATATGTTCACATAATAAAATGACCAGTTGTGGATTATTACTTTGATTTAATAAGAATTTTAAATTAATTGGATGTATGACATCCTTTAACTTATAAATTTTGTCCAAAAAGATTTTCACTTGAGCTTGTATTAGAGAGCAATTTAATATTTGATGCTCTGCGTCTCCTATTTCTCCACAATTGCAATATGGATCGGTTTTTAAACGAATTTTAAATAGAAATTTGGGAACCGGTACGTGATTAAACCTCAAACGACAAATTTTTCTTATTGCATTTTTGGAAAGATTCCCCTTTATAAACCATGGTTTTTTGGGAATCGTTTCTTGAATTTCTTTGTAATGTTTGCCTTTTTGATTGTTTTTATTATCTTCTTCCCATTTTGATTTCCAAACGTTGTTAATAACTTTTTTTATTTCATTTGTTGTACATTTGTATTTTGTTCCTTCTCCTTCGTGTATGGCCCTTTTAGCTAAGACATCAACTGTTTCGTTGCCCAGTATTCCACAATGGCTTTTGACCCATATTAGATGTATTGTTTTGAAATCTTTATTTAATTCTTCAACTTTTTGTAATATTTCTAAGATGATATAATTTATTTTAGATGTAGATTGAAGGTGCTTAATTTTTTGCAAAGCACTTTTACTGTCAGAGAAAATATAAATTTTCTTGTTTGGAAGATTTTGGCAGTATTTTAGGGCTTCTAATATGCCTATTAATTCAGCTGAGTATATGCTACTATTTGCGTTTAATTTAAACATCTTACTCTCATTTGTTTGAGGATCGTATATTGCACATGCTGTTCCTTTAGTACTTTTGGAAGCATCGGTGTAGATTTGATAAGCATTTGATGATAGTTCTTTAATATCAGCTTTAAACATCACATCTCTAATACATGTTGGGTAATTGGAATAATCTCTTAGGAAGTTTATTTTTAAATTTTTTAATTGTACTGTATTAAAAATATAATTTAAATTAATTGGGGTTGTATGTAAAGTTTCTTTATATTCTGCCAGTTCTCTATAACATTCAGCAATACAGGGAGATTTCTTTTTTTTTCCAATAACCTTTTATTAAATCATTTATCGAAAGCCAATGAATTTTATTAATTATTTCTGATTCTTTATGTGATAAATTTACTAAGAATTGACTACACAGTTTATTTCTTCTTAACCTTAATGGCATCTCTGCGCACTCCACATGTAGATTATTTATTGGAGTAGATTTTAAAGCACCTATGCAAAGTCTTAAACATTTATTGACAACATTTTCAATTTTTTGTAGATGAACATTTGCTGCATCTGCATAGAAAATAGATCCGTAATCTATTATTGATCTAATATAGGATCTATACATCAGTAAGGAAATATTAGGATCTGCTCCCCATTTAGAATGTGAAATGGTTCTCAACACGTTCACTCCCCTTTCTGCTTTCTTAACTGTGTTTTCTATATGTTCCTTCCATAAGAGTTTCTGATCCAAAATCACCCCAAGATATTTTATTGATTTTTTAACCGGAAATTTAATACCATCTATTACTTCTATTTCCTTTGGAATGCCTTTCCTACGTTTGGTAAATATACATGCTTGTGTTTTTTTATTTGAAAGGGACATACCATTTTTAAACGCCCAATTTCTAATTGCAGTGTAGCTCTGTTTTACCTTTTCTACACCTGTATTTATTTCTCTTTGGTCACTATAAATTACCAAATCGTCTGCAAATTGTAATATTTTAGTATCTGTTACCGATTTTTCCAAATCATATGTATATATTAGGTATAAAATTGGACTTAATATTCCTCCTTGTGGTAATCCGTCTTGAGCAATTTGTGGTCCTAAGCGTTCGTTGTTGATTTGAAGATATAATTTTCTATTACTATACAACTTGATTATTTTTGTGTTAAAAGACTCTGGTAATCCAACTTCAATCATTTTATTATACAATATGTTGAGGTTAACATTATCGTATGCACTTTCAATATCTATAAATAGAGATGTAACTGATTTATTGTTAGTGAAGGATAAATTAATATCTGTTATTAAATGACTTAGATTTTCTGTACCAGAATAACCTTTTCTGAAGCCGAATTGGGTCATTGACATTTTTTTATTAAGTTCTAGCCACTTCTCCAATCTGATTTTAACCATTCTTTCAAAAGTTTTAGCAATACAAGATCCCAAAGAGATACCTCTATATGAATCTGGTGATTCAGGACTTCGATCTGGTTTCAGAAAAGGAACAACTAAGAATTCTTTCGAACTAGAGGGGTAACTTTCAGTTATCCATATATCATTGTATATTGCCAAGATCATCTCCTTTGCAGCCATCCCTAACTTATTTAGCATAACATAGTGTATATTATCTATTCCAGGAGCTGTATTTTTAGTTGTTTTAATGGATGACTCTAATTCGTCCATAGAAAATTTTTTAGTTAGACTGTGTCTTTCTGTATTTACTGGATACAATATATTTTGTCTCGGACCTGGCGGTGCAATTTTATTAAAGAAAGTTGTTGTCCATTCCCCTTCTATTGTTGAATTTATTGGTGGTTTGTACACATTCTTTAGCTTTTTAACCTGTCCCCAAATATTTTTAATATCTGTGTTTCTGTTTAAAGACATGCAAAATTCTTTCCACGTTTTCTTTTTATTCTGTTGTATAATTTTTTTCGTTTGGGCTACACATTTATTATAATTAATGTAGTTTTCCATTGTTCCTTTTTTCTTGTACCGTCTTAATGCTACCTTTTGTTCTTCGACTGCCCTACTACATTGCTGATTCCACCAATGTTTATTAAATTTTGGATTAATCGATTTTCGCTTCTCTGGTATACTGATTGCATTGACCTCATTTAGTTTAGTAATAAAATCTGTATATCTGTGACTGCCTTTATGAGTTTGTGCATATTGTTCCATATGGTAGGAAAAAATTTCCCAATCTGCTTTATCAACATTCCATTTTTTCCAATTAGTTTTACAATCTATATTACTTACACTAACGTTTATATTCATTTTCATATAAATTACATAATGATCTGAGCCTAGTGTTGTATCGTCTACATCCCATTCAAATAAATGAGCAATATCGGTTGTACAAAAGGTAATATCTATAGCTGATTTATTAAAAAATCCCGGCCTTGGTAATACCGTTTCTTTACCAGTATTTAAATATACAGTACCACTCTCATCGCATGCTTCTAATAGATTTTTACCCGCTCGATCCGTAGTACTACAACCCCAAGCAATATTGTGACTATTAAAGTCTCCACCAACTAAAAATGGTTTTTTTAAACTATTAAAAAAAATTTTCCAATCATTTTTAGATATAGATAACCCTGGTTTTACATATATTTATCTTTTTTCCTAAATTTAAGTGAATGGTTACCTGTTTGCACATTACATTATTGATTTTATGAAATGCTGGAGCTGGAGAAAAACCTATACCTCCTTTTAGCAGTACAGCCACTCCTCCATATCCATCACCTCTATCTTCTCGAAAAATATTATACCCTGTGAATTTAATATTTATGTTTGGTTTAAACCAGGTTTCTGACAAAAAGCATACAGATATATTCTTGTCAAAAAGATATTTCTCTAAAGTACCTTTATTTGATAATACTGATCTACCATTCCATTGTAGGAAATTTATATTAGCCATTTCTAGTAAGAATTTTCTCTATACTATTTTTTAAAACTAACAATGTATTTGCTTCTAAAGATTGATTTAAATTATTGAGAATAGTTGTAAAGCATTCCAAAATATTATCACACACATTTTTTTTATTTATTTGTAAATTAGATGAAATATTATGATACTGTGGTACATTATGAAAATTACTATAGACTGTTTGTGATTGTAGTTTCGGTTTACTTAGTATTTCTTTACGTTGTTCAAGCGTTGCCGTGTCGTTTGTTATCGAATTAACACTTTCTGTTCTTCTACGTTTTGTTATTGTATAATGATTCGATGTTTGACTATTTTTTACTGCCGATGAGAAATTTTTTTGATATTTTGTTTTAGCCTCATAATAAGATATTTTTTCTACGTTCATTATATTTTTAATACTCTTTTGTTTTTCTCTTTCTGGACACTCAGCCCTTATATCTGTTGCGGAATGATTCCCGTTACATAATATGCATTTTACTGACTCTTTATCTAAACATTTTAAACTCTCATGTTCTCCAGCACAAAACCTACACCTGTCTGTTCCTCTACACTGAAAACTAACGTGTCCGTACCGTAAACATTTCAAACATTGAATTAATCTCGGTTGATACGTTTCTACTTCGTACACTAATTTTTCTATAACTACCTGATGTGGCACTATTTGCCCTTTAAATGTAACAATTATGGTAGATGTAGGTACAAAATCTGCATTTCCTTCTGAATTTATAACCTTTCTATTTATTCTTTTGACGTCTATAACATCAAAATTATATCCGTATCTTGGTTTAATTAATGATTTCAATTCTTTTGTATCTAAATCTTTATCTACCAACTTAATTACGCCCTTTTTTTGAATAAGAAAATTTGGTAAATACGCATTATAATTTTTCTATCTATCTATCAATCGGTTTTAAAACGTCTTGCGACGTTGTCCGATGCCTAATTTCCATGACACTCTATCATCCCATTGGCCCTCTCTAAGATCTCTTGCGCTCATCGCCTTCGTTACTCCCTCTCTCCAAGATTTCTTGGGTCTTCCTCTCTTTCTGCGGTTTGGTGGTACCCATTGCATAATTATTTTAGGGAGTCTTGAGTTATCCATCCTCTGGACGTGTCCGTACCATATCAGCTGTTTTCTTTCTATGTATGTTGTTAGAGAGCCGTCAACCCCCATTCGCTGTCTTATCTCATCATTACGTATTCTCTCTCTGCGTGACACTCCTACTGATCTTCTAAAAGCGTCCATTTCTACTGCCTCCAGTTTTCTTCTGTTGTTTTCGGTTATCCGCCAAGTTTCTGCTCCGTACAATAGACTGCTTTTAATAAGAGATTCGTAGATATTGTGTTTTCTTCTTTTTCCTATTTCATGATTCCACAGTACGCTGTTTAGACAACCTATTGTTTTTCTGGATTGTGTTATTCTTCTCTTTATTTCTTCATCATCTTTCCCCGTTGTGTCAAAAACGATTCCTAGATATGTGTAATGGTCGCAGGGCATGATGATTTCATTATTTTCTAATGTGATGTTCGATAGTTCGGTACCTATTGGCAGGTATTTTGTTTTTTCTGTATTAATTTCTAGTCCCCACTTTCTATATTCTTCTTGTAATTTCCTTGCCATGTACTCTAAATCATCTTTATCGTTTGCTATAACAACCTGGTCATCAGCAAACTGCAATGTATATAAGCAAATCTCTCCAAGGTCTACGCCCATGCCTCTGCATTTTCGTTTCCACTCTTTCAATGCTTTTGCAACATATATTTTAAATAAGGTCGGTGATACACAACACCCCTGACGTAGACCTTTATTAACCAGGAAGCTTTGCGATAATCTGTTTCCAGTTTTTATTTGTGATTGTAACAAAAATAAGAAAACTTCTGTTGGAGTGAAAGTAAAAAGAAAGATATACTCCAACAGAAGTAAGGAAAAAAAAGAAGAAAAGAAAAGACTAAGGTAACTAGTTGGGGCCTCTTATGAAAATAAAAATGAAGGGGCTTCAGCGGTTGAGCCGAAGTAGGAAAAATAAAAAATACTACTTTTCAGTAGTACTGAAGAAAGGGGGATTAGAAGGGATAGAAGTAAAGTGGGAAGAGACAGAGGCAAACTGAATAGAGTTGGCTAGCTATAGATGCAAGAGAGCAACTTGACACTCAAGGATGGATACGGCTCGTTTGCATGCCTGTCGAAGAACAGTAGCTCTATATAGATAGTAATGATGACTAAAAGATGAAATAATAAAATAAGAATAATGTACTGAAAATGAATGGAGATGACTAATGACTAAAAACGAACAAAATAAATAAAACTAACTAATCATGGGCGCCATGAAAATGATCTTCGATCATTTTCCCAGGTATCTTATACTGCTGTCAAATATTAAATATATTAAACCTGTAATAATGAACATAAAGGAATAATAAAATTCATGATATACAAAATAAATACATATTTATTAAAAATAACTACTAGATTTTTAACAATCTCTGAGTTAAACAAGTTCATATTATGTGACTCTAACATGACAAAAGTTTGCAAAAGTTATGTTCAACCTAAGATAACAACAATGTTACCTGTTACAAAATTACAGGTATAAGTACCTCTCACTAACATATAGGGTACAAAATTACATAAGTCTTCTACCAAATGGTTATAGTACGCCTGCTACGTACAACTAAAGGAAACCGACGAAGATGAAAATAATACAAATAAATAGGCCCAAGCCTCACTAAGAGAAAATACAATACTGAATAAAGCAAAATTAAATATACAAATGAATAAACGTTATAGAAGTGAAGTTAAGAAAAATACCGACAAAATGACCTAAATTAACCGAGCAAATGCAATGAAATAAAGTAACGACGAAGTAACCGAACAAACGAAATAAAGCGAATAAATACAATATTTGGGAAACAAGCAAGTAATGTTACAAAATAAATTTACCCGAATTACATAAACCAATATCAAAGCAATAATAAAGTATTAAAAACCTAATTTTCTCTAGGCTTATTCCTGTGCACAAGAAGTTACCGTAGATACAAAGTTTGGGAACCAAATAATCTAATATACAAATACATATGTCAAAAAAAACAGAGGTAACCTAAATCTGGAAAAAAAACATAGTGTATTTAACAGATAGTCTGAAATATAAAAAAAACCAATAGTTACTAAAACTCCTCACTAAATGTTCCCAAACGAGGTTGCGGTTGCATCCTAGAAAATGAGCATCACTATGATGCACCTCCATGCCCCCCGTAGGCCCAGGTGGCAGGACGAAAAGGAGCTGGAATGTCCCCCAAAAAGCTTGTTCCCAAAACATACTCCCAGTTTGACTTGGCGGTAGCTGCAATAAGGTCAAGGTGGCTTCCCTAGGTAGTCAAGGTGGGTACGACATCACATGAGGGTTAGTTTTCTTCCAAATGGCTAAAAACATATACTTCGTTTGATTTCTCATATAAACCGGTAAACAAAAGTAAAGAGAAGAAGAAATAATCGAGGAAAACTTTTTAGAAGCAATAACATAAAAAAAACAACCATTAAAAATGGAACAAAAACTAATCTCAGGTAACCTTGAACTATTTTGAGTTTGAAAACATGAACAAATAATGGCATTGCATTTGAAATAGGAATATAAAATATGACTTATCTGAAATAACATGAGATTAAGATAGTAATAGCCATCTACATACATTTTATATACCTTAATGAAATGGTATTGAACCAGACAAAGATAGTTACATGACAATTTATAGATATATTGGACATGAAAATTTATAGATATATTGGATGTTCAATCGGTTTAAAACGTACAGAGAAATGGTAATTATTTCCAATATTAATTTGAGGACTTCAAAAATGTTTGGTTATGTAAAACCAAAAACCCCATTAATATAAAGATCGATATAAAGATAATATAAAGATCGAAATAATCTACATCCTTCACCTAAGGGACTGGCTAAGAACATTTAACAATGAACCAACTATTTCATATATTCAAGGTTAACTAAAAAACATTAGTAGAAAAAACGATTTACCGGTTAATTTTTTATTCCTCTTCCACTGATGGTACTCCCATCCTTACTCCAGGAAACCCGTACTCCAGGAAACAAGTGGTGGTAACTTTTTACTATACTTCCAAACTTAGTTGAAATAAAAATTAATTTCGAAGAAATTAACCGCCATTTACGGTACTAACCACCAACACCAACCTGTCAACCTCGCAGCCACCGGCCAAGTGCCTCTCATTCCTCCCACAGTCAGCGAGGAAAACGTCAAACTCTCACGGAACACGAATTAAACGACAAGGAACGGTTCAACAACTATGTTCCGTACAGTGTGACGTCACATGAGAAGTCCTTTACGATAAATTAAAGAATTTAAATGGGAGGTCAAGAGAAAATAATTATTTTTTTAAAAATAATTACAGCGCTAAAAATGATAATATAACGGGTGGACCGTTACAATCCCCTCCTACTCGGGAAAAAAAAATTTTTAACGAAAAAAAAAATTTTTTTTTTAAACTTCAAAATATTAACAACTAAATTTACAATAGTCTAACAATCCACGTTGATTCGCAAGATTACCAATAAGAATAAGCTAATGATCAGGAAAAATAAATAAATTACTCAAATTCATACTAAAATGTTACATGTTACTCTCTGCTACCAAATATTAACATATTGCTTAAAAGTCAAACAAAACTAAATATTGTACTAAAGTTCATAATAATGCTAAGTGTCGAGTTGGGCACTAAAACCAAAATTGAACTATCCATGGACATCAGATTTGTAAAGGGTATATCCAAGGACGGAACAACCAGGAAAAAGATGTGAGCCAATTCGAACCATTTCAAAAGTAAATATACCAAAGTGAATAAAAAAAAATCAGTAACTAAAATAAGTAAAGAATTGAACACTTAATCCAAAATTGAACTAACAATGGACACCAGATTCATAATAGTATATCCAGAGAAGAACAATCAGGAAGATTTATGGAACAATTCTCACTAATGCCAAATAATACCAATGCTGAACATACCAAAGGAATCCAAAACTCAATAACCAAAATAGATGTGGAATCGGACACTTAATCCAAAGTCGGACTATCAGTGGACACCAGATTCATAAAAGGCATATCCAAAGAAGAACGACCAGGCAAATTTATGGACCAATTCACACCAATACTAAACCACATAAACAGATCAGGTCTACGTACACCCACATCCGGTAATACGAACCTATCCAACCAAATACACAAAATAAATGAAGAATCGGACACTTATCCAGAATCGGACTATCAATGGACACCAGATTTATATAGGAGTATATCCAAAGAAGAACGATCAGGCAAATTTATGGACCAATTCTTACTAATACTAAATATACTAAATTATTGGATCCAATGGTAACTAATACTGAACAAAATAAATAAATTAGGTCTACATACACCCTCATCCGGTAATATGAACCTATCTAAACTAAGTAATCAAAATAAGTCACAAAAAAAATTACTAACAGACTAAGTAACAGAGATGTAATCAAACTAAATCAAAAGTAAGATAAATACCTAAAGTGTATTGACTAAAATATTATAGAAACTACATAAACTAATTCGTGCTGGTATTCGCGAACTATAGCATGTTGCTACAACAGATGTATGAGAATAACCAGACTCAGATAAAGTACTTATAACGTAAGAATAAGTGAGAAAGAAAATAGAATGGATGGTGAACTTATAAGTTTTATGACACTATGATAAGTGATAGGAAAAAAAAATATGTGATAAGTGATAGAAAAAAAAAATTGACGAGAACGGGCAACCAATTTTAATTAAAACTGCAGAATCATGCGCTCTCACATACGTGGAATTATTCAGGAAATGTTCCAAAATCTGAATAGCAACTAATGCCTAAGGAAAGAAGTGGGAATATACTCTGATGAACAACTCATTTGTCTAAACACCTCAAATACTAAATTAAGGGATCTACTATGTATAGGGATAGTCAACAAACAGACATACTATGAAGTACGAGACATAATATAAACTAAACACTTCCCTATCAAATTGTAAATATGTAACTGGAATAATTGGACTAATTAGACAAGAATAGTTAGGACATGCTGCAGGCATTTCCTGACCAGAAATATTATGATAGATAAACATCTGTCTACTCTGCAATGAAAGACATAGATTGCGAAATCGGATAGCAATGGCGCCTTGCTGAACTTCGAACCCACGTATTCACCAACTTTGAGCATCAATAGACTAAGTAGTTTCTAAGAAGAAATATGAAAGACTCAAGAATTCATACCTACTTACATAAAAATTCCAAACTAATTCCAGAATCATACTGTGTAGGATAGAAGGATATAAATTATTATAAAGTGTTTAAGATATTGGAGACAAATAATGTTAATAGAGTAACCCAATAACAAATTAAAAACCACATCTTTCCAATATGGCAAATTCAATAATAAGATATAAATATGATCAAAAAAAATTAGTAAGTAATCAAATATTCCAAATAATATAACACATAACCTGAGATAAGTAGTGCCTAACATACAGTTCCATAATAATATCCATATTAAACAAGAGTACTTGTATGAGCTTACCTGTCCAAATAAGTATATAAATATACAGTAATTCAACAACCCTTCTAACTTAAGGGGTTAGGTGTGCAAAAACTAAACAAAAATACAAGTGAAGTTCTGATTAATTGTATAATCCTACTGACAGGATTAGCAATTAATAACATTGACTCATAATAATAATTACAATGCACCATGCCTAATACCAAAAAAAAGTTAAACTCATACATAAAGTACTACATAATAATTAAATTAATAAGTAATAAATTAAAAGTCATCAACAACAAAGCCAAAGATGAAATCAAGCAATGTATGTAGGTACCTGCATTATCAGATGACAAAAAAAATATCAGACTAAAATTTCTAACCATACTAAAGATTGAGCTAAGCTAAAGACAAACAGAAGAAGAGATTAGCTTGAACAACACTGTTAAGGTAATCTTCTTCTGAAGATTGTTCTATAACTTAATAGAAAAATAGAATCAATGTTTCCTAACTAATAAAGAATTTATATTTAAATCTCAACCTAAAGTATCTGATTTCTATGAGCATTATATTATGGTACCCACACTGGTATAATATTACCAACATTAACAAAACTAGAAACTGAGATGGATAATGGAACTACTTTATCATACAATAATTATAATTGTTATGTTTAACACTACCAATTAAAGAAAAATAGTTTGGATGACCATCTGTAACCATCCGAACCATGCGAATTCAACGTATCATGTATAGAAACTAATGTCTGGACTGATATTGCTTTGTGGTGTGTGCCTGTCTTACCAAACAACCCAAATATCAAAAATAACAAATATAAAATATAATCTAAAGTTTGTAAGACAAATATACATATGGAGAAAATATTAGCGACACACCAACAAATCAAAATGCCAGCAAAATATATAAAAATCAAATCAATATAGTAAATAAAGTACCTAAATCCTGAAAATAATTTCTAGTTAGGTGTAAAATATAACCATACTAGAAAAAAAATATATGCATATAGTCAATAATTAATTGTACGTGCAAACATACTACCATTGGTAGAAGGACTAAAAATCCATAATAATAGAACATAATGTCAGTCATGTATATTCATTCTAAATACACAAATACGTTTCCAATAAAAATACAAAATTCAAACTAAAATATGAGCTGTACCACTAAAACTAAAAATGAGGTATCGAAATAAACTAATCAAAACCAAAAGAAGCAGTATAAGTCTACCTGTTTATTATTAATAAAAATTAAAGACAAAAATAAATCAGAAATAACATATATACAAAGATATCAAAAAGTTAATAATACAAAAATTCCAATAAAATAAAAATGAACTAAAAGAACTACTGTCTTAAAACCATAAACGGTTGGCCCCACGTTGGGCGCCAGTGTAACAAAAATAAGAAAACTTCTGTTGGAGTGAAAGTAAAAAGAAAGATATACTCCAACAGAAGTAAGGAAAAAAAAGAAGAAAAGAAAAGACTAAGGTAACTAGTTGGGGCCTCTTATGAAAATAAAAATGAAGGGGCTTCAGCGGTTGAGCCGAAGTAGGAAAAATAAAAAATACTACTTTTCAGTAGTACTGAAGAAAGGGGGATTAGAAGGGATAGAAGTAAAGTGGGAAGAGACAGAGGCAAACTGAATAGAGTTGGCTAGCTATAGATGCAAGAGAGCAACTTGACACTCAAGGATGGATACGGCTCGTTTGCATGCCTGTCGAAGAACAGTAGCTCTATATAGATAGTAATGATGACTAAAAGATGAAATAATAAAATAAGAATAATGTACTGAAAATGAATGGAGATGACTAATGACTAAAAACGAACAAAATAAATAAAACTAACTAATCATGGGCGCCATGAAAATGATCTTCGATCATTTTCCCAGGTATCTTATACTGCTGTCAAATATTAAATATATTAAACCTGTAATAATGAACATAAAGGAATAATAAAATTCATGATATACAAAATAAATACATATTTATTAAAAATAACTACTAGATTTTTAACAATCTCTGAGTTAAACAAGTTCATATTATGTGACTCTAACATGACAAAAGTTTGCAAAAGTTATGTTCAACCTAAGATAACAACAATGTTACCTGTTACAAAATTACAGGTATAAGTACCTCTCACTAACATATAGGGTACAAAATTACATAAGTCTTCTACCAAATGGTTATAGTACGCCTGCTACGTACAACTAAAGGAAACCGACGAAGATGAAAATAATACAAATAAATAGGCCCAAGCCTCACTAAGAGAAAATACAATACTGAATAAAGCAAAATTAAATATACAAATGAATAAACGTTATAGAAGTGAAGTTAAGAAAAATACCGACAAAATGACCTAAATTAACCGAGCAAATGCAATGAAATAAAGTAACGACGAAGTAACCGAACAAACGAAATAAAGCGAATAAATACAATATTTGGGAAACAAGCAAGTAATGTTACAAAATAAATTTACCCGAATTACATAAACCAATATCAAAGCAATAATAAAGTATTAAAAACCTAATTTTCTCTAGGCTTATTCCTGTGCACAAGAAGTTACCGTAGATACAAAGTTTGGGAACCAAATAATCTAATATACAAATACATATGTCAAAAAAAACAGAGGTAACCTAAATCTGGAAAAAAAACATAGTGTATTTAACAGATAGTCTGAAATATAAAAAAAACCAATAGTTACTAAAACTCCTCACTAAATGTTCCCAAACGAGGTTGCGGTTGCATCCTAGAAAATGAGCATCACTATGATGCACCTCCATGCCCCCCCGTAGGCCCAGGTGGCAGGACGAAAAGGAGCTGGAATGTCCCCCAAAAAGCTTGTTCCCAAAACATACTCCCAGTTTGACTTGGCGGTAGCTGCAATAAGGTCAAGGTGGCTTCCCTAGGTAGTCAAGGTGGGTACGACATCACATGAGGGTTAGTTTTCTTCCAAATGGCTAAAAACATATACTTCGTTTGATTTCTCATATAAACCGGTAAACAAAAGTAAAGAGAAGAAGAAATAATCGAGGAAAACTTTTTAGAAGCAATAACATAAAAAAAACAACCATTAAAAATGGAACAAAAACTAATCTCAGGTAACCTTGAACTATTTTGAGTTTGAAAACATGAACAAATAATGGCATTGCATTTGAAATAGGAATATAAAATATGACTTATCTGAAATAACATGAGATTAAGATAGTAATAGCCATCTACATACATTTTATATACCTTAATGAAATGGTATTGAACCAGACAAAGATAGTTACATGACAATTTATAGATATATTGGACATGAAAATTTATAGATATATTGGATGTTCAATCGGTTTAAAACGTACAGAGAAATGGTAATTATTTCCAATATTAATTTGAGGACTTCAAAAATGTTTGGTTATGTAAAACCAAAAACCCCATTAATATAAAGATCGATATAAAGATAATATAAAGATCGAAATAATCTACATCCTTCACCTAAGGGACTGGCTAAGAACATTTAACAATGAACCAACTATTTCATATATTCAAGGTTAACTAAAAAACATTAGTAGAAAAAACGATTTACCGGTTAATTTTTTATTCCTCTTCCACTGATGGTACTCCCATCCTTACTCCAGGAAACCCGTACTCCAGGAAACAAGTGGTGGTAACTTTTTACTATACTTCCAAACTTAGTTGAAATAAAAATTAATTTCGAAGAAATTAACCGCCATTTACGGTACTAACCACCAACACCAACCTGTCAACCTCGCAGCCACCGGCCAAGTGCCTCTCATTCCTCCCACAGTCAGCGAGGAAAACGTCAAACTCTCACGGAACACGAATTAAACGACAAGGAACGGTTCAACAACTATGTTCCGTACAGTGTGACGTCACATGAGAAGTCCTTTACGATAAATTAAAGAATTTAAATGGGAGGTCAAGAGAAAATAATTATTTTTTTAAAAATAATTACAGCGCTAAAAATGATAATATAACGGGTGGACCGTTACATGATGTTGACCCTTCATACAAATTTCTTAAGGCTTTTATTAAGGTGACACTAATATTCGTCTGTCGTAACACGTTCCAGAGTTTGTTTACAGGAACTGTATCGTACGCCTTCTGCAAGTCAATAAACATGAGGTGGGCTTCTTGATTTGTGCTTAATTTTTTTTCTATTAGTTGTTTGAGGCAGAAGATATTATCAGTACAGCTTCTTCCTGTTCGAAAACCGGATTGTTCTTCTTCCTCTTGGTCTTTGTACTCCTTCTCAATGCGGTCTCTAATTATTCGTCCATACAAACGGCTGAATGTACTAGTCACTGATATCCCTCTATAGTTTTCACATTTAAGCTTATCTCCTTTCTTATGGATCGACGAAATATAAGCAATTTTCCACTCGTCGGGTATGGGAGAACCATTTATAAATTGATTTATGCACCAAGTGACGGTTTCAAACAATTTTTGTGATCCACATTTTATTAGTTCGGCTGGGATATCGCCTGGTCCTGGAGACCTACCGTTTTTCAGTTCTTTTATAGCTTTTATAATTTCTGTCACTTGTATTGTTATATCTTCTCCTTCAATGTTAACCTCTGTTGGTGATTGAGTTAAGTATTCGTCCCTATTTTCTGTCAGTAGTTCCCCATAGTACTTTTCCCATTTTTGTGTGGATATTAATTGAATGTTTGTGCTCTTCCTTTCGTTAGTTCTTATTTTATTGAGGAACTTCCATGTTTTGAAACCTCTATACTCTGGGTATAGAGATTTTTGAAGAGAAGAAGAACTGAATAAAGATGGGTAAAAGAAATGAGAAGAGATTTAAGACGACAAGAAGAGGGGCTTAGCTCAGAAGGACAAATTAAATGGGCAGAGAGACACTAAATCTCAAGTGGGTATTTGGGCTAGCTTCTATACACCGAATATTGGCTTTGGAGATATGAGAAAAAAAAATTGATAATGAAATGATAGTAACTAGAAAGAAAATGAGACCTGCAAACACAAAAATGGAAGAAAAATAGATCAGAATGCTAGAGATAAAATAATATCGAGATACAACAAAGAAAGAAGAAGAACAAAGGGCGCCAACTCGAACGAACAACTCAGCTCTCAGAACCAAGAAGTTGGACAGGTTCGAGATTTTGAAGTAACGAACAACAGGAACTCTATGACACTGGTTACAACCACCTGAAATACAAAATACTAAATACTAACCGTGTCTTGCTATATTATATACTGGTAATACAGACTGAAATAAAACATCAACCTTTCTAATAACAAATATATTAACAATAACTCTATTATACATATATTGACAATGTAATATATAAATCAAAACACAATAACAGTGGTAGTGGGTGGTGAAACGGTCAAACAGGACCAAACAGCCACTAACTTACAATTAACCACTACACACTGCGCTAAGTAAATGTATTAGTAGAAAATCCAAAAGCAAAAGTCCGTGTGAATAGCACAAAGTTCTTACAACTAAAAGTTAGTAATATTTCCTAAATTGAACTCGTCTAATGAGATACGTACACGACAAGAACGCTACGGTTACCAAAAATTAAGTATCTCATCTAGCAAAAATACTAATTATTATACAATTGACTTATATAAATGAGCTGGTCAGACTCTTAATATACAATGTAAAAACCCACTAGACATATTCCCTATTTTAAAAGCTCGACAAAATTTTACCCCCGATTCCCTATCAAATTTTAAGCTACAATTATTTATGATTATTATTAAACAAGACTTACTTAATTAGAAAAAACTACTATTTATAATATGGAACAAAACAAAGACCTGAAAACCCTATCTGTCACGAAAATATGTACCTAGTTCCACTCGATTGTATGCATACAAACAGTTTACAGTGCAAGCAACTATAGAGTACCCAAAATATATAAATAATAAAAGTAAACAAACTTATCTTTCACCACAGTTCCTATTTAAGAATTCAAGATGAAGTCCATAGGAGAGTCCTTTTGGCACGATAAACTGGTTGGATGCTGTGGTGGGCAAGTCCTACTGAAAAATCCTAAATGTTGTGAAGTCAGGTACTGGTTTTCTCCAACGAAACAGCGAGCTCTATGGGTAAACCATGGCAAAGTTGCTAACAGTTACTGGTACATACTTCAAGTGACATAAATTATGCAAAGGAATGCAAAGTGACTAAGTTACGACGTAACTAAGTGACTAAGTCACTAAGTGTCTAAGTGGCGGAATCTACAATAAAGTTTATTAAATTTAGTTATTTATGTATTACAATAACAGTAGCAGTACATATTGAACAGGCCCAAACAAAAACATCAAATATTAGGTAGGTTAGGTATCCATATGTCATGTCAAAATTTCTGAAGTTTACTTCAATTCAGACATGACAGGGACGTGCGCATTAGATGGGCGTGACAGATAGACTGTATAGATACTCGTTAAAACTTTTTATAAATCACAGATAAAAAACTTAAGTAAAAACGTCACGATAAGGTATAAAAGATATTAGAATTTAGGTTTGGACACTAGAAAAACTTGACCTTTAATGTTCTTTTCAAATATTTAAAGGATAATATGATCTACAATTTGGAATTTAAATTTAACACTAAAACCCTGTGGCCTTGATTGATTGTTCCTTTGTAAATGGAAATGAATATCATTATTATAATATGGATTATATATGAACTTAACTACAATGATGCATTACCACGAAAAATAATGAGAAATATATCAACAGTTTACTTACTTGGACAGACGAAACACGCTGGCCTTAAACTTCTTTTATGTAAAAAAAAACCAAAGATAAATTGAGTTTTGATATTATCGCTATTCCAAAAAAGATGGTCTTAATGTTCCTTCATTTTAGTGATATATCTGCTCCATTTTATCCAAAATCTCGTCCAAATCCGCCACTTAGGAAAAAAAAACACAGCGTGTTCGCTCTGAGCCTGACCAAAACTGCCGTTCCGATTCGGATCGACAAAATCGAACGCCGAGGTTTTCGCGCGTGAGCAGAGAGATATCGTTCTTAAGTCGATCGACGGCGTCGCACACGGGATTTATTTAGGGGTATTTGATGAAATTTTATTTGGATTTATTTAGTTAGTAGCGTAACTGCTACATTCTCCCTCATCTCCAGCAAAAAAAAGGAAAACTCCCAAAGGATTCCTTTTTTTTTTTTAAGTTTTCCTGAGCGAACTAACGCTAGGGCGAACCCGAGGATGGACACAGTAAAGGAGAAACGTGGTGGTATAAAACCATAATTATGGTAGCCTCAACAGCCATACTATTTGCTGAGGAGGCGGAACAAAAATCAGGAACGAAGTCATACAGACAGTATAAAGGCCACGCGAGACATATTTAATCATATTTGCAGAAAGTATAAAACATAGAAAAGATGTGTAACTAACCGACATAGGTAACTGACCGACATAAGTTATTCAACGCGATAATTTTAATTTAGTAAAACCAAAGATTGAAAAAAAAAAAAAAACAAACAATCACGTGTTAATCGCTTACATTCTAAATATAATTATACAACCTTATAGAGTAAGTCAACTCTTAACACTACTTACTATCTGCATTCTCAAGTGTTAGTAACCCATCATTAAATCTAAATTACAGGTGTGTATTAACAACACCTAACACAGTATAACCAAGAACCATACACAACAATCAACATATCAAATTTACCCAACATTGATACTAGAGCGAACAAATTCTACTAATCACCCGAGAATTCAATGAGGGACTAATTCATCAAGACTAGTTGAAACTACATTACTACAAAGCTAAACATAAATAATGATATGGTTCTGGATATCACCAACAACTAAAAATCAAGGTAAAAGATAATCCTTAACATCTACTCTCTTGAGCAGTGATAGGAAGACACAATCTAGGTAAAGATACTAGCAAGCCCACTATACTCATGGTATAGAGTATGCTAAAAGGTAAAGATAATTGCAAGCCCACATCTACTCATGGTAGAGGGTATGCACAAAAGGTAAGATATAATTAGGGTCCTAACTGTAATACCTAAACTGCACTATTGACGTGATCCAATTCTTTACTCACGACAAGCACAGAGAAGGACAGATTCTTAGGACTTTATAATAATCAAGATAAAGATAAGATATACATTCAATCAGATATAGATAAGAGATGCACTCATCAAGGTAAAGGTACGAGATAAACTCAAGGTAAAGATAAACTCACTTCAGGTAAAGGTAAAGTCACTTCAGGTAAAGATAAAGATAAACTCACTTCAGGTAAAGGTAAAGATAAGCTCACCTCAGGTAAAGGTAAAGATAAGCTCACTTCAGGTAAAGGTAAACTCACTTCAGGTAAAGGTAAAGTCACTTCAGGTAAAGATAAACTCACTTCAGGTAAAGGTAAAGATAAGCTCACCTCAGGTAAAGGTAAAGATAAGCTCACTTCAGGTAAAAGTAAACTCACTTCAGGTAAAGGTAAAGTCACTTCAGGTAAAGATATGTTAAAACTCAAATCATTTAAAAGATAACAGCATAGGAGATGACAACCAAGTTAAACAGACTTACTTACTGCTGAATATCAGAACGATCCAATTCTAGATGACACATTCTAATTTCAACCTAAGAGACACTCTGGGAACAACTTATAGATATTAATGTATTTCTGAGCCAAGTGAAGTGCACAAGTTCGGGGTGATCAGTCCTGAACCCACGCTAAACCCTGACACAGTTAAGTGAATACATAAGCTTTATGGGCATGGTCCGCGCGCTTGAACCATGCAAAGCCATAACTCAAAGAAAATGTTTTAACAGTATTTTCTAAGTATCCCTATAAATACTCATTTAACCCAGAATTCAAGATGGGGAAAATTCCCATTATCCATCCTGTACTCCTATGGTATATAGTTTGGACTTTCAAGAGGCAACTAACAGCAAAATGAACAAGTCCAAAACTAAGATATTAGTCAACATTAAGATAAGATAATATAAGATAAAAGGCACAACAACAGATGTTAACTAGGTAAACAAAATAAATAAACAGATTTTATACCTTAACGATGCCATTATAAACAACTGGGAAATAAACACGAGAATGAGATAAAATGTAAGTAGGTAAAGTTTAACTTACTCTCTGTCCTCAAGTTAATGTTCTGAGTGGATACCTATACCAGTAATGTTTATTTGTTTGGTCCAGTCGTGAAATCTGATGAAATGTACTGCTACAACTTCCGATAAACCTAAAATCGAAAAAACTTTTAATTCAAGGTAGTGATTCACTTTTAATGCTATTCCGGACTTGTAAAATAGCTAAATTCAAGATATTCAAATTTTCAATTTATTTATTATTAATTCAAAATAATTATTTGACCAATCAAAACAAAGCAATCCATTCAGTCAACAGAGTATACCATAGCAAAACAAGTTTATTCAAGATATAGATACAAGATACTGTCCAAAAAAAAAATTGAAGTATAAACTAAACGTTAAAATGAAAATCTAAAAACACAGGCACTGAAACCACCAAGATAAAACCAAAAGTTAAAGAAAATATTTTTAAAGCCAAAAATGTAAAAGAGGCCCCACGTTGGGCGCCAATTGAAACCTCTATACTCTGGGTATAGAGATTTTTGAAGAGAAGAAGAACTGAATAAAGATGGGTAAAAGAAATGAGAAGAGATTTAAGACGACAAGAAGAGGGGCTTAGCTCAGAAGGACAAATTAAATGGGCAGAGAGACACTAAATCTCAAGTGGGTATTTGGGCTAGCTTCTATACACCGAATATTGGCTTTGGAGATATGAGAAAAAAAAATTGATAATGAAATGATAGTAACTAGAAAGAAAATGAGACCTGCAAACACAAAAATGGAAGAAAAATAGATCAGAATGCTAGAGATAAAATAATATCGAGATACAACAAAGAAAGAAGAAGAACAAAGGGCGCCAACTCGAACGAACAACTCAGCTCTCAGAACCAAGAAGTTGGACAGGTTCGAGATTTTGAAGTAACGAACAACAGGAACTCTATGACACTGGTTACAACCACCTGAAATACAAAATACTAAATACTAACCGTGTCTTGCTATATTATATACTGGTAATACAGACTGAAATAAAACATCAACCTTTCTAATAACAAATATATTAACAATAACTCTATTATACATATATTGACAATGTAATATATAAATCAAAACACAATAACAGTGGTAGTGGGTGGTGAAACGGTCAAACAGGACCAAACAGCCACTAACTTACAATTAACCACTACACACTGCGCTAAGTAAATGTATTAGTAGAAAATCCAAAAGCAAAAGTCCGTGTGAATAGCACAAAGTTCTTACAACTAAAAGTTAGTAATATTTCCTAAATTGAACTCGTCTAATGAGATACGTACACGACAAGAACGCTACGGTTACCAAAAATTAAGTATCTCATCTAGCAAAAATACTAATTATTATACAATTGACTTATATAAATGAGCTGGTCAGACTCTTAATATACAATGTAAAAACCCACTAGACATATTCCCTATTTTAAAAGCTCGACAAAATTTTACCCCCGATTCCCTATCAAATTTTAAGCTACAATTATTTATGATTATTATTAAACAAGACTTACTTAATTAGAAAAAACTACTATTTATAATATGGAACAAAACAAAGACCTGAAAACCCTATCTGTCACGAAAATATGTACCTAGTTCCACTCGATTGTATGCATACAAACAGTTTACAGTGCAAGCAACTATAGAGTACCCAAAATATATAAATAATAAAAGTAAACAAACTTATCTTTCACCACAGTTCCTATTTAAGAATTCAAGATGAAGTCCATAGGAGAGTCCTTTTGGCACGATAAACTGGTTGGATGCTGTGGTGGGCAAGTCCTACTGAAAAATCCTAAATGTTGTGAAGTCAGGTACTGGTTTTCTCCAACGAAACAGCGAGCTCTATGGGTAAACCATGGCAAAGTTGCTAACAGTTACTGGTACATACTTCAAGTGACATAAATTATGCAAAGGAATGCAAAGTGACTAAGTTACGACGTAACTAAGTGACTAAGTCACTAAGTGTCTAAGTGGCGGAATCTACAATAAAGTTTATTAAATTTAGTTATTTATGTATTACAATAACAGTAGCAGTACATATTGAACAGGCCCAAACAAAAACATCAAATATTAGGTAGGTTAGGTATCCATATGTCATGTCAAAATTTCTGAAGTTTACTTCAATTCAGACATGACAGGGACGTGCGCATTAGATGGGCGTGACAGATAGACTGTATAGATACTCGTTAAAACTTTTTATAAATCACAGATAAAAAACTTAAGTAAAAACGTCACGATAAGGTATAAAAGATATTAGAATTTAGGTTTGGACACTAGAAAAACTTGACCTTTAATGTTCTTTTCAAATATTTAAAGGATAATATGATCTACAATTTGGAATTTAAATTTAACACTAAAACCCTGTGGCCTTGATTGATTGTTCCTTTGTAAATGGAAATGAATATCATTATTATAATATGGATTATATATGAACTTAACTACAATGATGCATTACCACGAAAAATAATGAGAAATATATCAACAGTTTACTTACTTGGACAGACGAAACACGCTGGCCTTAAACTTCTTTTATGTAAAAAAAAACCAAAGATAAATTGAGTTTTGATATTATCGCTATTCCAAAAAAGATGGTCTTAATGTTCCTTCATTTTAGTGATATATCTGCTCCATTTTATCCAAAATCTCGTCCAAATCCGCCACTTAGGAAAAAAAAACACAGCGTGTTCGCTCTGAGCCTGACCAAAACTGCCGTTCCGATTCGGATCGACAAAATCGAACGCCGAGGTTTTCGCGCGTGAGCAGAGAGATATCGTTCTTAAGTCGATCGACGGCGTCGCACACGGGATTTATTTAGGGGTATTTGATGAAATTTTATTTGGATTTATTTAGTTAGTAGCGTAACTGCTACAGTTTCTGTACATTTTCTGCCTCCCAGGTAGGTATTAATTTCCTGACACTTCTTATCCCACATTTCTCTTTTTGCTTTTACTGTTGTTCTTCTTGTTATTCTTTTGAGTTCCAGGTATTCATCTCTATCTTTTTGTTGTTTACTGCTCAGCCATCTGATATACGCTTGCTTTTTCTCTTCTACGAGTGCTTCTATTTCTTTGTTCCACCATAGTTTTTCACTTTTTCTTTGAGTGTTAAAGCCGAGTGCTTCTTCTGCAGCTTTTTTAACGCTAACGACTACGTTTCCATATACCTCCTCTACTGTTGATGTTTCAGTTATATTCATTAGTTTGCCATCCAGTCTTTGTTGATATAGTATTCTTGTACTCTCTTGGGTCAAACTATCCAAATTATAACTTCTTTTTTCCAAAGTTTCTTCTGGTTGGGGTTGACAATTTGTTTGATTATGTGTTATTTTATATCTAAATGGACAGGTTACTTTTGATTTTACGACATAATGATCTGAACCACATGTTATTCCTCTGTATGCTCTTGTGTCCTGTACTTGCATATTAGTATTTTGTTTTGTGATGATATAGTCTATAATTGATTTTAAATTTCTTGTAGTTTGGGTCCAGGTGTACTTGTGTACATCTCTATGTTTAAAAAATCCATTGGTTATTTTTAATTGATGGTTTTCACATATTTCAATTAGCCTCTCACCATTATCATTCTGGTTTATTTCTCCGTAGGGACCTACCACCTTATTATCTACTTTACGACCTACTCTACTGTTCAGGTCTCCCATAACTATCAATTCTCTTCTATTTCCAATTTTCGTAATTTCGTCGTTAACTTTAGCAAAGAACTCATCTTTGTTTGTGTAAGGTTCATCATCACTGATTGCATAAATCCCAAGTATCGTAATAGGTGTTTCTTTTATCGTTATGTTTACTCTTATTATATTTTCGTCTATTGCTTCAAAGTCAGTGATTTTATGTTTATGTTTTTTGTGTATTAGAACGGATACTCCTCTTTTCGCTCTCTCATGTTTTGAAACTCCGCTGAAGATGTGTACATAATTGTTTACTTTTTCTATACCTATCCCTTTCTTCTTTGTTTCGGTTAAGACAACTATATCCATATCTAGTTTTTTTATTTCTTCAGTTATTTCTTCCATCTTTCCGCTGATACTCTGCAGATTCCAGGTGCCAATGTTCATAATCCTTTTCCGTCGCCGAAGTCGTTTATTATTTAATCCGTCCGAGATTCCGAGGCAATCTTTAGGCTTTTTGGTATTTTTCTAATTTTTACAAGTGACAGGGAACCGGCCTGACGTCTTAACCCCCTACCAGGAGGACCGGGTAATTTGTAATCAAGGTTTTCTTCCTTTAGATTGGTTGTCTTACAGGACTAAAGAGCCCAATCTGCTCCTTTTCTTTCGCCGTCGATGTTTCTTCGCCAACCAGAATCCACAACCGCCCATTTTAGATCCGATTCTGCAGTGGTATGCCGAAAAAACAGGCCTGCCACTTCCGCCATTGACGCCGAACCGAAGATCCTCTTCTACGCCGTCTCCGCCGTTGTGGTCTTCACCCGTATCCCTGGGCAGGGGTCCGCGTTATACCCCACAGAACTGGGTCCCTACCTGAACTTCGCCACCTGTTCACTCCGGCCTACTGAAGTGAGAGGTGCCCACCCCCGCGACATGGACGCGCCAGGTAGGAATTACCCATGTGAGTGTTAGAGAAGATGGCTCTAACTCTCCATGGGCCGAGTTAATGAACATGTGTGATCCCATGCTCAAAGGCTAATTATATGCATGCAAATTATAATTTTTAATAGCTAAATTTTCTGACAATATTAATTTATTTGCACTTGCTCCCGAATTTAGTTCTACCTTAACTTTATTTCTACCTATAACGGTTATTTGTTTAATATTATTTTGAATCTCCGGAACCGAATTATTTATAATTTTTGCTGTCCCAATCCGATAAAATTTTCCAATGTTGCCTAGACTATTTTCAATATAGACATAATAAGGTCCATTATCAGTTGCAGTATACAAGTTTTTGTTTGCGTTCTTAATTACCTGACTATTATTTACGCTCGGAGTGGTATTTACCTCACCTAACTGACTGTTATTTGTAAAATTAAATCTTTTTGATATTACTGTATTTTGATTAGAAATATTATTTTGACTTACCGAAGCCTCTGAATATTTATTTTTATCATGATTTTCCGTTACCTGCGTATTTTTCTGAATACTACCTAATCCGGGTGTTTCCAATTCCGTTTCCATAATCTCGCCTTCGTTGTTGAATTTTACATTTTTTCCTCGATCTGGTGGTTCAGGAGGTATATCGTTATCCATATTATTATTGTCCATTAATGACTATAAAAAACCTGTATAATTTAACTCACTCGATACACGACCGATTCGTTTGCAATTTTAACACTGACAGTTAGTTCGTTTGAAATTTTAACACTGACAGATAGTTCGTTGTTAAGACATTTATTTACACGTTAAATATATCACAGAAAATAACTGGTGGTATATTATTTACTTGAAATCGATGTTACCCCGTCGAATCTCAACTGCTAATTGATTTATCTGTTCTCGTAAAAATATAATTAAAGTCGGTTATTGTTTATTTAGTGTTTTGGTAAGACGAGGTGACCGTGATTTAAAGTGCTGACTGTTAATAAACACCCACTGAATATTATTGCAACTCGACCTTGTATCAAATACTAGCATGCAAAACTAGGTTACTCGTATTTATTAAACAAACATTACCACGGGCATTTAATTATTAAAAGGTTTATTTGTAATATGATGTTTATTGAGATGCTGTGTATCCCAATTCACCTCCGTTTCAGGGAACATCTTTCCTGATGTCAACCAATAGTTCGACGCTGTATTGTCGACATAGTCTTGGCTAACCTCATTGGGATGTCGCCCGTGCAAAGGTTTACCCATCCAGGTGCGCAGTTTTTCGTCCTTAGTAAGGTGGTTTATGCGCATTTCTGGTTCCCTCAGTTTGATCGGTGTTGTGTCATTTACTGCGCAAATTGCGCGGTGTAGAGTAGATGTCTCAGCCTGCATCTGAAAATAAGTTCTTAAATTAGCAATCTGTTTATCTAATTGCTCACCTATAACCATAAGTCCTCTTCCTCCTAAATACCGGGGTAATGTCGTTCATTCTACTGCACTTTTAGGGTGGTGTTTTTGTGCCTTTGTGAGGTGTGTTCGTACTTTTCGCTGAAGATTTTCTATATCCGTTTTTGTCCACTTAACAATACCAAATGAATAGCTAAGCGCGGAACAAGCGTATGTGTTCAGTGCCTTAAACAAATTTTTACTGTTAAGCTGTGAACGAAGCAGTTGTTTTACCCTTCTTATAAACTCAGTTGTTATCTCAGTTTTCATTTGCTTATGGTCAATTTTCCGCGCCTGCTTTACTCCAAGATATTTGTACATATCGTTATCGCCCATGGCCTCGATGTTCTGGCCATTTTGCATATCGAATCCACCGGGCTGTACCTTTCCTCTGACTATATTCAAAACACGGCACTTGTCTAGGCCGAACTGCATACTAATATCATTAGAGAATGTTTCTACAGTTTTTAGCATCTCTTCTAGGTGTTCTCGAGTGGAAGCCATTAATTTCAAATCATCCATATACAACAGGTGATTGAGCTTCGCTACTACAGTATTATTGCTTTTAATGCTAAAACCTGAGTCAGTGGAGTTTAATAGTTGGGAAAGCGGGTTCAAATCTAAACAGAACCACAGTGGACTCAACGAGTCTCCTTGAAACAGGCCCCGGTTGATTGCGATATTTTCGGTTTCGATATTGTTTTCACCAGGTATTTGGAGGTGAATTTTAGTCTTCCAATCTCTGATTCTATGCCTTAAAAAGGTCACTATTTTATCATCGACTTTGTATATTTTCAATATATCTATTAGCCATTCATGCGGTACTGAGTCAAAGGCTTTTTATAGTCAATAAAAGCAGTAAAAAGGTTCCTTTTTTTAGTGAATGCCGGGTTAGAAATAACTGGGTCGATGATAAGCTGTCCTTTGCAACCCATGGAACCCTTAGCGCATCCTTTCTGTTGAGGCTCTATGATATTGTTTAGAGCACAGTGTTGGTAGATACGCCGGGTTACACAGGATATGACCAATTTATACAAAGTTGGAAGACAAGTAATTGGGCGGTACTTGGATGGATCTTGGGTGTTATTTTGATCCTTGGGTATTAAATAAGTAGTTCCCTGAGTTAGAAATGATGGTAATTCCTGCGGATTAGAAATAACATGATTAATTAATGTTGATAAACACTCATGAATACTCCAAAACTTTTTAAGCCAAAGGTTCTGAACTCCATCTGGTCCAGGAGATTTCCAGTTATGAAGCTCTTTGATGACATTTGAGACTTCTTCAGTCGTGAATGGTTCGTAGTTAGCAGTGACGTAGTGGTGACAGTTGTGCGTCGTATCTTCTATCCAGCCAGCATTGTTGTTAAAAGCAGCTGGTGTGGAAAGTTGATTTCCCCAAAACTCATGAATTTCTTCTTGGCTTGGGTAAGACTTGTCGACACTTTATACGGTGGAATTGAGTTTTCGGTAGAACGCCTTCTCAGAGTTCTCAAAAAGTGCATTGTCAGATTTTCGGTTGTTACTAACTTTATACCTTCTTAATCGTCCTGAATAGACGGAGAGTTTTTGTTTTAATGTATCCAGACACTGTTGGGCTGTGTTATTTTCTGGATCATATCTCGAGTGTCTTGCAGTGCTCCGCATTATTTCTTCAGCTCTTTTAATGATTTTTCTACTTGTAACACCTCTTATATATTCTGTGACTTGACCAATATTATTATCAAGATTTAGCCATACGGCTCACACTCCCTCTAAGGGGAAAATTGACTCATCCCAGATACCTACGGTATCAAAAGGATTGAGCTCTGGTGGGACTCTTTCCGTGTTATCGAGCCCTAGGTGACTTTGAATGCAGGTGTATCTCCCAGAAATTTTCGTACGCATCTGGCCGTCGCGAGTAGTACAGCTTTCTGCATGGTCTTATAAAGATGTTCATTCAGACCCAGCTTTTTTATGCTTTCGAGGAGGGTCTTCGGAATGACTCCAGTAGTAGAAATAATAATCGGTATCGTCTGGGTACTTTGCATTCTCCATTGCCTGCGTATTTGAATTTCTGGATCTCTGTATTTGACGATCTTTTCAGTAAATTTACTACGTAGATTATTGTTGTTAGGTATCGCCACATCAATTAGTGTTGTTTGTCTTGTTAATTTATTAACTAGTACGAGATCTGGTCTATTATGTGCCACTGTTTGGTCTGTGAGCACAGTGCGGTCCCAGTATAGCTTGTAGTTGCCATCCTCAAGCATACTCTCAGGGACGTATTGATAATACGGGAGATGGTCTGTTTGGAGAAGTCCCAGCTTGATAGCTATCTCTTGATGAAGGATTTTTCCCACTGCATCATGCCGTTCCTTGTATTCAGTTGCAGCAAATGCCTGGCAGCCCCCTGTAAGATGTTGGATGGTTTCTTGGGCTTGACATCCATATCGGCATCTGTCGTTTTGAACCTGAGGGTCTTTGATGATATATTTTAGGTAATTTCTGGTTGGTATAACCTGATCCTGAATGGCCAGTAATGACCCCTCCGTTTCAGGGAACATCTTTCCTGATGTCAACCAGTAGTTCGACGCTATATTGTCGACATAATCTTGGCTGACCTCATTGGGATGTCGCCCGTGCAGAGGTTTACCCATCCAGGCGCGCACTTTTTCGTCCTTAGTAAGGTGATTTATGCGCATTTCTGGTTCCCTCAGTTTGATCGGTGTTGTGTCATCTACTGCGCAGATAGCGCGATGTAGAGTAGATGTCTCAGCCTGCATCTGAAAATAAGTTCTTAAATTAGCAATTTGTTTATCTAATTGCTCACCTATATCCATAAGTCCTTTTCCTCCTAGATTCCGTGGTAATGTTGTTCTTTCTACTGCACTTTTAGGATGGTGTTTTTGTGCTTTTGTGAGGTGTGTTCGTACTTTTCGCTGTAGAGCTTCTATATCTGTTTTTGTCCACTTAACAATACCAAATGAGTAGCTAAGCGGAGAACATGCGTAGGTGTTTAGTGCCTTAAACAAATTTCTACTGTTAAGGTGTGAGCGAAGCAGCTGTTTTACCCTTCGTATAAACTCAGTAGTTATTTCTGTTTTCATTTGTTTATGGTCAATTTTCCGCGCTTGCTTTACTCCAAGATATTTATACATATCGTTTTCACCCATGGCCTCGATGTTCTGGCCATTTTGCATATCGAATCCTCCGGGCTGTACTTTTCCTCTGACTATATTTAAAATACGGCACTTGTCTAGTCCGAAGTGCATACTAATATCATTTGAAAAAGTTTCTACAGTTTTTAGCATCTCGTCGAGTTGGTTTCGAGTGGAAGCCATTAATTGCAAATCATCCATGTACAATAAATGATTAAGCTTCGCCACCACATTGTTGTTATTTTTAATGCTAAAACCTGCATCTGTGGAGTTCAATAGCTGAGATAGTGGGTTCATAGCTAGACAGAACCACAGAGGACTCAACGAATCTCCTTGAAACAGGCCCCGGCTGATTGCGATATTTTCAGTTTCGATGTTATTTTCACCAGGTATTTGAAGGTGAATTCTAGTTTTCCACTCTGTCATTATATGTTGTAAAAAGGTCACTATATTATCATCGACTTTATATATTCTCAATATATCTATAAGCCATTCATGCGGCACTGAATCAAAGGCCTTCTTGTAATCAATAAAAGCAGTAAATAGGTTCCTCTTTTTGGAATATGCTTGATTAGAAATGACTGAGTCGATGATAAGTTGTTCTTTGCAACCCATGGAACCCTTAGCGCATCCTTTCTGTTGAGGCTCTATGATATTGTTCAGAGCACAGTGTTGGTAGATACGCCGGGCTACACAGGATGTGACCAATTTATACAAAGTTGGAAGACAAGTAATTGGGCGGTATTTTGCTGGATCTTGGGTGTTATTTTGATCCTTCGGTATTAAATAAGTGGTTCCCTGAGTTAGGAATGATGGTATATCCTGCGGATTAGAAATAACATAATTAATTAGTGTCGATAAGCATTCATGAGCACTCCAAAACTTCTTGAGCCAAAAGTTTTGAACTCGGTCTGGTCCAGGAGATTTCCAGTTATGAAGCTCTTTGATGATATTTGAGACTTCTTCAGTGGTGAAGGGTTCGTAGAGAGTAGTGGTGTAGTGTTGGCAGTTCTGTGCCGTATCTTCTATCCATACAGCATTGTTGTTAAGAGCAGCTGGTGTGGAAAGTTGATTCCCCCAGAACTCATGAATTTCTTCCTGGCTTGGATAAGACTTACCGAGATTTTCTACGGCGGAATTGAGTTTTCGATAGAACGCCTTCTCAGCAGTCTCAAAAAGGGCATTGTGGGATTTTCGGTTGTTACTCACTTTGTACCTTCTTAGTCGTCCTGAATAAACTGAGAGTCTTTGTTTTAATGTATCCAGGCACTGTTGGGCTGTGTTGTTTTCTGGATCGTATCTTGAGTGTCTTGCAGTATTCCGTATTATTTCTTCAGCTCTCCTGATGACTCTTGTACTTCTTACACCTCGCATATATTCTGTGACTTGACCAATATCCCTACGCAGTAATTCAATCTTTCCGAGCAGTCTTTTTTCCCAGGGTGCAATTCTGCTACCAGTCCTTCCGTTATTAGTACCCTGTCGTGTTCTGATCTTAATGCCCATTACATTAGCAATTGCTGTTGCTGCACAGTAGACTAGCATGTGCAGATACTCTAATGTGTGGGCTTCTACGACATAATTGGGTAGGACTTCAGTGTTCACAATTTGTAACAGCACACCTAGTCTCTTACAAGAGTTTATTCGTGGTAGCGGTGGTCTGCTAAGTGGGTTTGTTCCATTAAACTCTTGTACAGCACGTGCCATTTCGCTTACTAGGTTATCATGTAGCTCATTATTTTCCTGCTCTGTATTGTCAGGTTGAGTTTCTTGTATGGCAAGCTCAGGAATCTGCTCATGCACTTCATTTGGGACTTGATCTTCAATTACAACATCGTTATGAATCTCCCGTTCGACTTCGCTTCTGATGATATTGCGTCTAGTCTCTGGGATAAGGTTGTTTCTTATAATTACCCGGTATTGGTCTGAAACTCGTTGCTCCGATACTTGAATATCTAGGTACGTCCTGCAAAATTCGGCATACAGCTGTTGTCGGTAGCCGATTGTTTCTTGACCGAGGTTTGTCACCTTGTAGTAGAAGCGCAAAATGTTCTCATTTATGGACACAGTCCATTTCATGCGCTGCCTCGGTCGTCCCGCTTGAGTGAGCGCCGGCTGATGATCCAGCGCAGCACCTTCGGCGGGTGGAGTTCTTGTTGTTGTTTGGCTCGCTTGTGGTTGTGGTTGGGCTGTATCTGATTGTATGACAGGGGCCCGCCTCCTCAACACGCTGCCACCGACGTCCCGCATGCTGTCACGTCCAGCGCCGGCTCCAGACGTGCCCTGGCGATCCCCAGGCAGCGATCCTAAACATAAACGGTAATTCTCCATATTAATGGGTGTGCATTTTATAGCTACTGCCAGGTGTCAGTTTTTGTTCCACGGCAAGTATCCCTGCTACTCTCTGGGTATTGGCGCTACGAATACCCAGAAAGCATCCCCCATTCGCAGGGGGCCGCGCCTGATAGAAGAACTGATATTATTATTATTATTATTATTATTATATAGATTTAGCCATACGGCTCACACTCCCTCTAAGGGGAAAATTGACTCATCCCAGATACCTACGGTATCAAAAGGATTGAGCTCTGGTGGGACTCTTTCCGTGTTATCGAGCCCTAGGTGACTTGGTATGCAGGTGTATCTCCCAAAAATTTTCGTACACATCTGGCCGTTGCGAGTAGTACAGCTTTCTGCATGGTCTTGTAAAGATGTTCATTTAGACCCAGCCTTTTTATGCTTTCGAGGAGGTTCTTCGGTATGACTCCAGTAGTAGACATAACAATAGGTATCGTCTGGGTACTTTGCATTCTCCATTGCCTTCGTATTTGAATTTCTAGATCTCTGTACTTGGCGATCTTTTCAGTGAATTTACTACGTAGATTATTGTTGTTAGGTATCGCCACATCAATTAGTGTTGTTTGTCTTGTTAATTTATTAACTAGTACGAGATCTGGTCTATTATGTGCCACTGTTTGGTCTGTGAGCACAGTGCGGTCCCAGTATAGCTTGTAGTTGCCATCCTCAAGCATACTCTCAGGGACGTATTGATAATACGGGAGATGGTCTGTTTGGAGAAGTCCCAGCTTGATAGCTATCTCTTGATGAAGGATTTTTCCCACTGCGTCATGCCGTTCCTTGTATTCAGTTGCAGCAAATGCCTGGCAGCCCCCTGTAAGATGTTGGATGGTTTCTTGGGCTTGACATCCATATCGGCATCTGTCGTTTTGAACCTGAGGGTCTTTGATGATATAATTCAGGTAGTTTCTGGTTGGTATAACCTGATCCTGAATGGCCAGTAATGAACCCTCCGTTTCAGGGAACATCTTTCCTGATGCCAACCAGTAGTTCGACGCTATATTGTCGACATAATCTTGGCTGACCTCATTGGGATGTCGCCCGTGCAAAGGTTTACCCATCCAGGCGCGCACTTTTTCGTCCTTAGTAAGGTGGTTTATGCGCAGTTCTGCTTCCCTCAGTTTGATCGGTGTTGTGTCATCTACTGCGCAGATAGCGCGATGTAGAGTAGATGTCTCAGCCTGCATCTGAAAATAAGTTCTTAAATTAGCAATTTGTTTATTTAATTGCTCACCTATATCCATAAGTCCTCTTCCTCCTAAATACCGAGGTAATGTCGTTCGTTCTACTGCACTTTTAGGGTGGTGTTTTTATGCCTTTGTGAGGTGTGTTCGTACTTTTCGCTGAAGATTCTCTATATCCGTTTTTGTCCACTTAACAATACCAAATGAATAGCTAAGCGCGGAATAAGCGTAGGTGTTTAGTGCCTTAAACAAATTTTTACTGTTAAGCTGTGAACGAAGCAGCTGTTTTACCCTTCTTATAAACTCAATAGTTATCTCAGTTTTCATTTGCTTATGGTCAATTTTGCGCGCCTGCTTTACTCCAAGATATTTGTACATATCGTTGTCGCCCATGGCCTCGATGTTCTGGCCATTTTGCATATCGAATCCACCGGGCTGTACCTTTCCTCTGACTATATTCAAAACACGGCACTTGTCTAGACCGAACTGCATACTAATATCATTAGAAAATGTTTCTACAGTTTTTAGCATCTCTTCTAGGTGTTCTCGAGTGGAAGCCATTAATTTCAAATCATCCATATACAATAGATGATTGAGCTTCGCTAGCACAGTATTATTGCTTTTAATGCTAAAACCTGAGTCGGTGGAGTTTAATAGCTGGGAAAGGGGATTCAAAGCTAAACAGAACCACAATGGACTCAACGAGTCTCCTTGAAATAGGCCCCGGTTGATTGCGATATTTTCGGTTTCGATATTGGTTTCACCAGGTATTTGGAGGTGAATTTTAGTCTTCCAATCTCTCATTATATGCCTTAAAAAGGTCACTATGTTATCATCTACTTTGTATATTTTCAATATATCTATTAGCCATTCATGCGGTACTGAATCAAAGGCCTTTTTATAGTCAATAAAAGCAGTAAAAAGGTTCCTTTTTTTAGTGAATGCCTGGTTAGAAATGACTGAGTCGATGATAAGCTGTTCTTTGCAACCCATGGAACCCTTAGCGCATCCTTTCTGTTGAGGCTCTATGATATTGTTTAGAGCACAGTGTTGGTAGATACGCCGGGTTACACAGGATGTGACCAATTTATACAAAGTTGGAAGACAAGTAATTGGGCGGTACTTGGATGGATCTTGGGTGTTATTTTGATCCTTGGGTATTAAATAAGTAGTTCCCTGAGTTAGAAATGATGGTAATTCCTGCGGATTAGAAATAACATGATTGATTAATGTTGATAAGCACTCATGAATACTCCAAAACTTTTTAAGCCAGAAGTTCTGAACTCCGTCTGGTCCAGGAGATTTCCAGTTATGAAGCTCTTTGATGACATTTGAGACTTCTTCAGTCGTGAATGGTTCGTAGTTAGCAGTGACGTAGTGGTGACAGTTGTGCGTCGTATCTTCTATCCAGCCAGCATTGTTGTTAAAAGCAGCTGGTGTTGAAAGTTGATTTCCCCAAAACTCATGAATTTCTTCTTGGCTTGGGTAAGACTTGTCGACACTTTCTACGGTGGAATTGAGCTTTCGGTAGAACGCCTTCTCAGAGTTCTCAAAAAGTGCATTGTCACATTTTCGGTTGTTACTAACTTTATACCTTCTTAATCGTCCTGAATACACGGAGAGTTTTTGTTTTAATGTATCCAGACACTGTTGGGCTGTGTTATTTTCTGGATCGTATCTCGAGTGTCTTGCAGTGCTCCGCATTATTTCTTCAGCTCTTTTAATGACTTTTCTACTTGTTACACCTCTTATATATTCTGTGACTTGACCAATATCCCTACGCAGTAATTCAATTTTTCCGAGAAGTCTTTTTTCCCAGGGTGCAATTCTGTTACCAGTCCTTCCGTTATTAGTACCCCGTCGTGTTCTGATCTTAACGCCCATTACATTGGCAATTGCTGTAGCTGCACAGTAGATTAGCATATGCAGATATTCCAATGTGTGGGCTTCTACGACATAATTGGGTAGGACTTCAGTATTCACAATTTGTAACAGGGCACCTAGTTTCTTACAAGAGTTTATTCGTGGTAGCGGTGGTCTGCTAAGTGGATTTGTTCCATTAAACTCTTGTACGGCACGAGCCATTTCGTTTTCTAGACTATCGCGCAACTCGTTGTTTTCCTGCTGTGTATTGTCAGGTTGAGTTTCTGGTATGGGAATCTCAGGAATCTGCTCATCAAGGATTTCATTAGGGACTTGATCTAAAACTAGCTCTTGGTTATTAATCTCCCGTTCGACTTCGCTCTTGATCGTATTGCGTCTAGTCTCTGGGATAAGGTTGTTTCTTATGATTACCCGGTATTGATCTGATACTCTTTGCTCCGATACTTGAATATCTGGGTACTCCCTGCAAAATTCGGCATACAGCTGTTGTCTGTAGCCGATGGTTTCTTTACCGAGGTTTGTCACCTTATAATAGAAGCGCAAAATGCTTTCGTTAATAGACACAGTCCATTTCATGCGCTGCCTCGGTCGTCCCGCTTGAGTGAGCGCCGGCTGATGTTCCGGCGCAGCACCTTCAGCGAGTGGAGCTCTTGCTGTTGTTTGGCTCGCTTGTGGTTGTTGTTCTTGTTGTTGGGCTGTAGCTGTTTGTGTGACAGGGGCCCGCCTCCTCAACACCCTGCCACCGACGTCCCGCATGCTGTCACGTCCAGCGTCGGCTCCAGACGTACCCTGGCGATCCCCAGGCAGCGGCCCTAAACATAAACTATTAGTCTCCATTCTCATGGGTGTGCATTTTATACCTACTGCCAGGTGTCAGTTTTTGTTCCACGGCAAGTATTCCTGCTACTCTCTGGGTATTGGCGCTACGAATACCCAGAAAGCATCCCCCATTCGCAGGGGGCCGCGCCTGATAGAAGAACTGACATAAAACTCCCACAGGTTATTATTATTATTATCCAGATTTAGCCATACGGCTCACACTCCCTCTAAGGGGAAAATTGACTCATCCCAGATACCTACGGTATCAAAAGGATTGAGCTCTGGTGGGACTCTTTCCGTGTTATCGAGCCCTAGGTGACTTGGTATGCAGGTGTATCTCCCAAAAATTTTCGTACACATCTGGCCGTTGCGAGTAGTACAGCTTTCTGCATGGTCTTGTAAAGATGTTCATTTAGACCCAGTCTTTTTATGCTTTCGAGGAGGTTCTTCGGAATGACTCCAGTAGTAGATATAACAATAGGTATCGTCTGGGTACTTTGCATTCTCCATTGCCTTCGTATTTGAATTTCTAGATCTCTGTACTTGGCGATCTTTTCAGTGAATTTAATACGTGGATTATTGTTGTTAGGTATCGCCACATCAATTAGTGTTGTTTGTCTTGTTAATTTATTAACTAGTACGAGATCTGGTCTATTATGTGCCACTGTTTGGTCTGTAAGCAAAGTGCGGTCCCAGTATAGCTTGTAGTTGCCATCCTCAAGCATACTCTCAGGGACGTATTGATAATACGGGAGATGGTCCGTTTGGAGAAGTCCCAGCTTGATAGCTATCTCTTGATGAAGGATTTTTCCCACTGCGTCATGCCGTTCCTTGTATTCAGTTGCAGCAAATGCCTGACAGCCCCCTGTAAGATGTTGGATGGTTTCTTGGGCTTGACATCCATATCGGCATCTGTCGTTTTGAACCTGAGGGTCTTTGATGATATATTTTAGGTAGTTTCTGGTTGGTATAACCTGATCCTGAATGGCCAGTAATGAACCCTCCGTTTCAGGGAACATCTTTCCTGATGTCAACCAGTAGTTCGACGCTATATTGTCGACATAATCTTGGCTGACCTCATTGGGATGTCGCCCGTGCAAAGGTTTACCCATCCAGGCGCGCACTTTTTCGTCCTTAGTAAGGTGGTTTATGCGCAGTTCTGCTTCCCTCAGTTTGATCGGTGTTGTGTCATCTACTGCGCAGATAGCGCGATGTAGAGTAGATGTCTCAGCCTGCATCTGAAAATAAGTTCTTAAATTAGCAATTTGTTTATCTAATTGCTCACCTATATCCATAAGTCCTCTTCCTCCTAAATACCGGGGTAATGTCGTTCGTTCTACTGCACTTTTAGGGTGGTGTTTTTGTGCCTTTGTGAGGTGTGTTCGTACTTTTCGCTGAAGATTTTCTATATCCGTTTTTGTCCACTTAACAATACCAAATGAATAGCTAAGCGCGGAACAAGCGTAGGTGTTTAGTGCCTTAAACAAATTTTTACTGTTAAGCTGTGAACGAAGCGGCTGTTTTACCCTTCTTATAAACTCAGTAGTTATCTCAGTTTTCATTTGCTTATGGTCAATTTTGCGCGCCTGCTTTACTCCAAGATATTTGTACATATCGTTGTCGCCCATGGCCTCGATGTTCTGGCCATTTTGCATATCGAATCCACCGGGCTGCACCTTTCCTCTGACTATATTCAAAACACGGCACTTGTCTAGACCGAACTGCATACCAATATCATTAGAAAATGTTTCTACAGTTTTTAGTTTTTAGCATCTCTTCTAGGTGTTCTCGAGTGGAAGCCATTAATTTCAAATCATCCATATACAACAGATGATTGAGCTTCGCTACCACAGTATTATTGCTTTTAATGCTAAAACCTGAGTCAGTGGAGTTTAATAGTTGGGAAAGGGTGTTCAAAGCTAAACAGAACCACAATGGACTCAACGAGTCTCCTTGAAATAGGCCCCGGTTGATTGCGATATTTTCGGTTTCGATATTGGTTTCACCAGGTATTTGGAGGTGAATTTTAGTCTTCCAATCTCTCATTATATGACTTAAAAAGGTCACTATGTTATCATCTACTTTGTATATTTTCAATATATCTATTAGCCATTCATGCGGTACTGAATCAAAGGCCTTTTTATAGTCAATAAAAGCAGTAAAAAGGTTCCTTTTTTTAGTGAATGCCTGGTTAGAAATGACTGAGTCGATGATAAGCTGTTCTTTGCAACCCATGGAACCCTTAGCGCATCCTTTCTGTTGAGGCTCTATGATATTGTTTAGAGCACAGTGTTGGTAGATACGCCGGGTTACACAGGATGTGACCAATTTATACAAAGTTGGAAGACAAGTAATTGGGCGGTACTTGGATGGATCTTGGGTGTTATTTTGATCCTTGGGTATTAAATAAGTAGTTCCCTGAGTTAGAAATGATGGTAATTCCTGCGGATTAGAAATAACATGATTAATTAATGTTGATAAGCACTCATGAATACTCCAAAACTTTTTAAGCCAGAAGTTCTGAACTCCGTCTGGTCCAGGAGATTTCCAGTTATGAAGCTCTTTGATGACATTTGAGACTTCTTCAGTCGTGAATGGTTCGTAGTTAGCAGTGACGTAGTGGTTACAGTTGTGCGTCGTATCTTCCATCCAGCCAGCATTGTTGTTAAAAGCAGCTGGTGTGGAAAGTTGATTTCCCCAAAAGTCATGAATTTCTTCTTGGCTTGGGTAAGACTTGTCGACACTTTCTACGGTGGAATTGAGTTTTCGGTAGAACGCCTTCTCAGATTTCTCAAAAAGTGCATTGTCACATTTTCGGCTGTTACTAACTTTATACCTTCTTAATCGTCCTGAATAGACGGAGAGTTTTTGTTTTAATGTATCCAGACACTGTTGGGCTGTGTTATTTTCTGGATCGTATCTCGAGTGTCTTGCAGTGCTCCGCATTATTTCTTCAGCTCTTTTAATGACTTTTCTACTTGTAACACCTCTTATATATTCTGTGACTTGACCAATATCAAAATTATTATTATTATTATTATTATATTTAGCCATACGGCTCACACTCCCGCTGAGGGGAAAATTGACTCATCCCAGATACCTACGGTATCAAAAGGATTGAGCTCTGGTGGGACTCTTTCCGTGTTATCGAGCCCTAGATGACTTGGAATGCAGGTGTATCTCCCAAAAATTTTCTTACACTTCTGGCCGTCGCAAGTAGTACAGCTTTCTGCATGGTCTTATAAATATGTTCATTGAGACCCAGCTTTTTTATGCTTTCGAGGAGGGTCTTCGGAATGACTCCAGTAGTAGACATAACAATAGGTATCGTCTGGGTACTTTGCATTCTCCATTGTCTCCGTATTTGAATTTCCAGATCTCTATACTTGGCGATCTTTTCAGTAAATTTACTACGTAGATTATTGTTGTTAGGTATCGCCACATCAATTAGTGTTGTTTGTCTTGTTAATTTATTAACTAGTACGAGATCTGGTCTATTATGTGCCACTGTTTGGTCTGTGAGCACACTGCGGTCCCAGTATAGCTTGTAGTTGCCATCCTCAAGCATACTCTCAGGGACGTATTGATAATATGGGAGATGGTCCGTTTGGAGAAGTCCCAGCTTGTTAGCTATCTCTTGATGAAGGATTTTTCCCACTGCGTCATGCCGTTCCTTGTATTCAGTTGCAGCAAATGCCTGGCAGCCCCCTGTAATATGTTGGATGGTTTCTTGGGCTTGACATCCATATCGGCATCTGTCGTTTTGAACCTGAGGGTCTTTGACGATATATTTCAGGTAATTTCTGGTTGGTATAACCTGATCCTGAATGGCCAGTAATGAACCCTCCGTTTCAGGGAACATCTTTCCTGATGTCAACCAATAGTTCGACGCTGTATTGTCGACATAGTCTTGGCTGACCTCATTGGGATGTCGCCCGTGCAGAGGTTTATCCATCCAGGTGCGCAGTTTTTCGTCCTTAGTAAGGTGGTTTATGCGCATTTCTGGTTCCCTCAGTTTGATCGGTGTTGTGTCATCTACTGCGCAAATTGCGCGGTGTAGAGTAGATGTCTCAGCCTGCATCTGAAAATAAGTTCTTAAATTAGCAATTTGTTTATCTAATTGCTCACCTATATCCATAAGTCCTCTTCCTCCTAAATACCGGGGTAATGTTGTTCGTTCTACTGCACTTTTAGGGTGGTGTTTTTGTGCCTTTGTGAGGTGTGTTCGTACTTTTCGCTGAAGATTTTCTATATCCGTTTTTGTCCACTTAACAATACCAAATGAATAGCTAAGCGCGGAACAAGCGTAGGTGTTTAGTGCCTTAAACAAATTTTTACTGTTAAGCTGTGAACGAAGCAGCTGTTTTACCCTTCTTATAAACTCAGTAGTTATCTCAGTTTTCATTTGCTTATGGTCAACTTTCCGCGCCTGTTTTACTCCAAGATATTTATACATATCGTTGTCGCCCATGGCCTCGATGTTCTGGCCATTTTGCATATCGAATCCACCGGGCTGTACCTTTCCTCTGACTATATTCAAAACACGGCACTTGTCTAGACCGAACTGCATACTAATATCATTAGAGAATGTTTCTACAGTTTTTAGCATCTCTTCTAGGTGTTCTCGAGTGGAAGCCATTAATTTCAAATCATCCATATACAACAGATGATTGAGCTTCGCTACCACAGTATTATTGCTTTTAATGCTAAAACCTGAATCAGTGGAGTTTAATAGCTGGGAAAGGGGGTTCAAAGCTAAACAGAACCACAGTGGACTCAACGAGTCTCCTTGAAACAGGCCCCGGTTGATTGCGATATTTTCGGTTTCAATATTTTTTTCACCAGGTATTTGGAGGTGAATTCTAGTCTTCCAATCTCTCATTATATGCCTTAAAAAGGTCACTATGTTATCATCGACTTTGTATATTTTCAAAATATCTATTAGCCATTCATGCGGTACTGAATCAAAGGCCTTTTTATAGTCAATAAAAGCAGTAAAAAGGTTCCTTTTTTTAGTGAATGCCGGGTTAGAAATGACTGAATCGATGATAAGCTGTTCTTTGCAACCCATGGAACCCTTAGCGCATCCTTTCTGTTGAGGCTCTATGATATCGTTTAGAGCACAGTGTTGGTAGATACGCCGGGTTACACAGGATGTGACCAATTTATACAAAGTTGGAAGACAAGTAATTGGGCGGTACTTGGATGGATCTTGGGTGTTATTTTGATCCTTGGGTATTAAATAAGTAGTTCCCTGAGTTAGAAATGATGGTAATTCCTGCGGATTAGAAATAACATGATTAATTAATGTTGATAAGCACTCATGAATACTCCAAAACTTTTTAAGCCAGAAGTTCTGAACTCGGTCTGGTCCAGGAGATTTCCAGTTATGAAGGTCTTTGATGACATTTGAGACTTCTTCAGTCGTGAATGGTTCGTAGTTAGCAGTGACGTAGTGGTGACAGTTGCGCGTCGTATCTTCTATCCAGCCAGCATTGTTGTTAAAAGCAGCTGGCGTGGAAAGTTGATTTCCCCAAAACTCATGAATTCCTTCTTGGCTTGGGTAAGACTTGTCGACACTTTCTACGGTGGAATTGAGTTTTCGGTAAAACGCCTTCTCAGAGTTCTCAAAAAGTGCATTGTCACATTTTCGGTTGTTACTAACTTTATACCTTCTTAATCGTCCTGAATAGACGGAGAGTTTTTGTTTTAATGTATCCAGACACTGTTGGGCTGTGTTATTATTATTATTATTTCCAGATTTAGCCATACGGCTCACACTCCTCTAAGGGGAAAATTGACTCATCCCAGATACCTACGGTATCAAAAGGATTGAGCTCTGGTGGGACTCTTTCCGTGTTATCGAGCCCTAGGTGACTTGGTATGCAGGTGTATCTCCCAAAAATTTTCGTACACATCTGGCCGTTGCGAGTAGTACAGCTTTCTGCATGGTCTTGTAAAGATGTTCATTTAGACCCAGCCTTTTTATGCTTTCGAGGAGGTTCTTCGGAATGACTCCAGTAGTAGATATAACAATAGGTATCGTCTGGGTACTTTGCATTCTCCATTGCCTTCGTATTTGAATTTCTAGATCTCTGTACTTGGCGATCTTTTCAGTGAATTTACTACGTAGATTATTGTTGTTAGGTATCGCCACATCAATTAGTGTTGTTTGTCTTGTTAATTTATTAACTAGTACGAGATCTGGTCTATTATGTGCCACTGTTTGGTCTGTGAGCACAGTGCGGTCCCAGTATAGCTTGTAGTTGCCATCCTCAAGCATACTCTCAGGGACGTATTGATAATACGGGAGATGGTCCGTTTGGAGAAGTCCCAGCTTGATAGCTATCTCTTGATGAAGGATTTTTCCCACTGCGTCATGCCGTTCCTTGTATTCAGTTGCAGCAAATGCCTGGCAGCCCCCTGTAAGATGTTGGATGGTTTCTTGGGCTTGACATCCATATCGGCATCTGTCGTTTTGAACCTGAGGGTCTTTGATGATATATTTCAGGTAGTTTCTGGTTGGTATAACCTGATCCTGAATGGCCAGTAATGAACCCTCCGTTTCAGGGAACATCTTTCCTGATGTCAACCAGTAGTTCCACGCTATATTGTCGACATAATCTTGGCTGATCTCATTGGGATGTCGCCCGTGCAAAGGTTTACCCATCCAGGCGCGCACTTTTTCGTCCTTAGTAAGGTGGTTTATGCGTAGTTCTGCTTCCCTCAGTTTGATCGGTGTTGTGTCATCTACTGCGCAGATAGCGCGATGTAGAGTAGATGTCTCAGCCTTCATCTGAAAATAAGTTCTTAAATTAGCAATTTGTTTATCTAATTGCTCACCTATATCCATAAGTCCTCTTCCTCCTAAATATCGGGGTAATGTCGTTCGTTCTACTGCACTTTTAGGGTGGTGTTTTTGTGCCTTTGTGAGGTGTGTTCGTACTTTTCGCTGAAGATTTTCTATATCCGTTTTTGTCCACTTAACAATACCAAATGAATAGCTAAGCGCGGAACAAGCGTAGGTGTTTAGTGCCTTAAACAAATTTTTACTGTTAAGCTGTGAACGAAGCAGCTGTTTTACCCTTCTTATAAACTCAGTAGTTATCTCAGTTTTCATTTGCTTATGGTCAATTTTCCGCGCCTGCTTTACTCCAAGATATTTGTACATATCGTTGTCGCCCATGGCCTCGATGTTCTGGCCATTTTGCATATCGAATCCACCGGGCTGTACCTTTCCTCTGACTATATTCAAAACACGGCACTTGTCTAGACCGAACTGCATACTAATATCATTAGAAAATGTTTCTACAGTTTTTAGCATCTCTTCTAGGTGTTCTCGAGTGGAAGCCATTAATTTCAAATCATCCATATACAACAGATGATTGAGCTTCGCTACCACAGTATTATTGCTTTTAATGCTAAAACCTGAGTCAGTGGAGTTTAATAGTTGGGAAAGGGGGTTCAAAGCTAAACAGAACCACAATGGACTCAACGAGTCTCCTTGAAATAGGCCCCGGTTGATTGCGATATTTTCGGTTTCGATATTGTTTTCACCAGGTATTTGGAGGTGAATTTTAGTCTGCCAATCTCTCATTATATGCCTTAAAAAGGTCACTATGTTATCATCTACTTTGTATATTTTCAATATATCTATTAGCCATTCATGCGGTACTGAATCAAAGGCCTTTTTATAGTCAATAAAAGCAGTAAAAAGGTTTCTTTTTTTAATGAATGCCTGGTTAGAAATGACTGAGTCGATGATAAGCTGTTCTTTGCAACCCAGGGAACCCTTAGCGCATCCTTTCTGTTGAGGCTCTATGATATTGTTTAGAGCACAGTGTTGGTAGATACGCCGGGTTACACAGGATGTGACCAATTTATACAAAGTTGGAAGACAAGTAATTGGGCGGTACTTGGATGGATCTTGGGTGTTATTTTGATCCTTGGGTATTAAATAAGTAGTTCCCTGAGTTAGAAATGATGGTAATTCCTGCGGATTAGAAATAACATGATTAATTAATGTTGATAAGCACTCATGGATACTCCAAAACTTTTTAAGCCAGAAGTTCTGAACTCCGTCTGGTCCAGGAGATTTCCAGTTATGAAGCTCTTTGATGACATTTGAGACTTCTTCAGTCGTGAATGGTTCGTAGTTAGCAGTGACGTAGTGGTGAGAGTTGTGCGTCGTATCTTCTATCCAGCCAGCATTGTTGTTAAAAGCAGCTGGTGTGGAAAGTTGATTTCCCCAAAACTCATGAATTTCTTCTTGGCTTGGGTAAGACTTGTCGACACTTTCTACGGTGGAATTGAGTTTTCGGTAGAACGCCTTCTCAGAGTTCTCAAAAAGTGCATTGTCACATTTTCGGCTGTTACTAACTTTATACCTTCTTAATCGTCCTGAATAGACGGAGAGTTTTTGTTTTAATGTATCCAGACACTGTTGGGCTGTGTTATTTTCTGGATCGTATCTCGAGTGTCTTGCAGTGCTCCGCATTATTTCTTCAGCTCTTTTAATGACTTTTCTACTTGTAACACCTCTTATATATTCTGTGACTTGACCAATATCCCTACGCAGTAATTCAATTTTTCCGAGAAGTCTTTTTTCCCAGGGTGCAATTCTGTTACCAGTCCTTCCGTTATTAGTACCCCGTCGTGTTCTGATCTTAACGCCCATTACATTGGCAATTGCTGTAGCTGCACAGTAGATTAGCATATGCAGATACTCCAATGTGTGGGCTTCTACGAAATAATTGGGTAGGACTTCAGTATTCACAATTTGTAACAGGGCACCTAGTTTCTTACAAGAGTTTATTCGTGGTAGCGGTGGTCTGCTAAGTGGATTTGTTCCATTAAACTCTTGTACGGCACGAGCCATTTCGTTCTCTAGACTATCGCGCAACTCGTTGTTTTCCTGCTGTGTATTGTCAGGTTGAGTTTCTGGTATGGGAATCTCAGGAATCTGCTCATCAAGGATTTCATTAGGGACTTGATCTAAAACTAGCTCTTGGTTATTAATCTCCCGTTCGACTTCGCTTTTGATCGTATTGCGTCTAGTCTCTGGGATAAGGTTGTTTCTTACGATTACCCGGTATTGATCTGATACTCTTTGCTCCGATACTTGAATATCTGGGTACTCCCTGCAAAATTCGGCATACAGCTGTTGTCTGTAGCCGATCGTTTCTTGACCGAGGTTTGTCACCTTATAATAGAAGCGCAAAATGCTTTCGTTAATGGACACAGTCCATTTCATGCGCTGCCTCGGTCGTCCCGCTTGAGTGAGCGCCGGCTGATGTTCCGGCGCAGCACCTTCAGCGAGTGGAGCTCTTGCTGTTGTTTGGCTCGCTTGTGGTTGTTGTTCTTGTTGTTGGGCTGTAGCTGTTTGTGTGACAGGGGCCCGCCTCCTCAACACCCTGCCACCGACGTCCCGCATGCTGTCACGTCCAGCGTCGGCTCCAGACGTGCCCTGGCGATCCCCAGGCAGCGGCCTTAAACATAAACTATTAGTCTCCATTCTCATGGGTGTGCATTTTATACCTACTGCCAGGTGTCAGTTTTTGTTCCACGGCAAGTATTCCTGCTACTCTCTGGGCATTGGCGCTACGAATACCCAGAAAGCATCCCCCATTCGCAGGGGGCCGCGCCTGATAGAAGAACTGACATAAAACTCCCACAGGATTATTATTATTATATAGATTTAGCCATACGGCTCACACTCCCTCTAAGGGGAAAATTGACTCATCCCAGATACCTACGGTATCAAAAGGATTGAGCTCTGGTGGGACTCTTTCCGTGTTATCGAGCCCTAGGTGACTTGGTATGCAGGTGTATCTCCCAAAAATTTTCGTACACATCTGGCCGTTGCGAGTAGTACAGCTTTCTGCATGGTCTTGTAAAGATGTTCATTTAGACGCAGCCTTTTTATGCTTTCGAGGAGGTTCTTCGGAATGACTCCAGTAGTAGACATAACAATAGGTATCGTCTGGGTACTTTGCATTCTCCATTGCCTTCGTATTTGAATTTCTAGATCTCTGTACTTGGCGATCTTTTCAGTGAATTTACTACGTAGATTATTGTTGTTAGGTATCGCCACATCAATTAGTGTTGTTTGTCTTGTTAATTTATTAACTAGTACGAGATCTGGTCTATTATGTGCCACTGTTTGGTCTGTGAGCACAGTGCGGTCCCAGTATAGCTTGTAGTTGCCATCCTCAAGCATACTCTCAGGGACGTATTGATAATACGGGAGATGGTCTGTTTGGAGAAGTCCCAGCTTGATAGCTATCTCTTGATGAAGGATTTTTCCTACTGCGTCATGCCGTTTCTTGTATTCAGTTGCAGCAAATGCCTGGCAGCCCCCTGTAAGATGTTGGATGGTTTCTTGGGCTTGACATCCATATCGGCATCTGTCGTTTTGAACCTGAGGGTCTTTGATGATATATTTCAGGTAGTTTCTGGTTGGTATAACCTGATCCTGAATGGCCAGTAATGAACCCTCCGTTTCAGGGAACATCTTTCCTGATGCCAACCAGTAGTTCGACGCTATATTGTCGACATAATCTTGGCTGACCTCATTGGGATGTCGCCCGTGCAAAGGTTTACCCATCCAGGCGCGCACTTTTTCGTCCTTAGTAAGGTGGTTTATGCGCAGTTCTGCTTCCCTCAGTTTGATCGGTGTTGTGTCATCTACTGCGCAGATAGCGCGATGTAGAGTAGATGTCTCAGCCTGCATCTGAAAATAAGTTCTTAAATTAGCAATTTGTTTATCTAATTGCTCACCTATATCCATAAGTCCTCTTCCTCCTAAATACCGGGGTAATGTCGTTCGTTCTACTGCACTTTTAGGGTGGTGTTTTTGTGCCTTTGTGAGGTGTGTTCGTACTTTTAGCTGAAGATTCTCTATATCCGTTTTTGTCCACTTAACAATACCAAATGAATAGCTAAGCGCGGAACAAGCGTAGGTGTTTAGTGCCTTAAACAAATTTTTACTGTTAAGCTGTGAACGAAGCAGCTGTTTTACCCTTCTTATAAACTCAATAGTTATCTCAGTTTTCATTTGCTTATGGTCAATTTTGCGCGCCTGCTTTACTCCAAGATATTTGTACATATCGTTTCGCCCATGGCCTCGATGTTCTGGCCATTTTGCATATCGAATCCACCGGGCTGTACCTTTCCTCTGACTATATTCAAAACACGGCACTTGTCTAGACCGAACTGCATACTAATATCATTAGAAAATGTTTCTACAGTTTTTAGCATCTCTTCTAGGTGTTCTCGAGTGGAAGCCATTAATTTCAAATCATCCATATACAACAGATGATTGAGCTTCGCTAGCACAGTATTATTGCTTTTAATGCTAAAACCTGAGTCGGTGGAGTTTAATAGCTGGGCTTATTATTATTATTATTATTATTATTATACCAGATTTAGCCATACGGCTCACACTCCCTCTGAGGGGAAAATTGACTCATCCCAGATACCTACGGTATCAAAAGGATTGAGCTCTGGTGGGACTCTTTCTGTGTTATCGAGCCCTAGGTGACTTGGAATGCAGGTGTATCTCCCAAAAATTTTCTTACACTTCTGGCCGTCGCAAGTAGTACAGCTTTCTGCATGGTCTTATAAATATGTTCATTGAGACCCAGCTTTTTTATGCTTTCGAGGAGGGTCTTCGGAATGACTCCAGTAGTAGACATAACAATAGGTATCGTCTGGGTACTTTGCATTCTCCATTGTCTCCGTATTTGAATTTCCAGATCTCTATACTTGGCGATCTTTTCAGTAAATTTACTACGTAGATTATTGTTGTTAGGTATCGCCACATCAATTAGTGTTGCTTGTCTTGTTAATTTATTAACTAGTACGAGATCTGGTCTATTATGTGCCACTGTTTGGTCTGTGAGCACACTGCGGTCCCAGTATAGCTTGTAGTTGCCATCCTCAAGCATACTCTCAGGAACGTATTGATAATATGGGAGACGGTCCGTTTGGAGAAGTCCCAGCTTGTTAGCTATCTCTTGATGAAGGATTTTTCCCACTGCGTCATGCCTTTCCTTGTATTCAGTTGCAGCAAATGCCTGGCAGCCCCCTGTAATATGTTGGATGGTTTCTTGGGCTTGACATCCATATCGGCATCTGTCGTTTTGAACCTGAGGGTCTTTGACGATATATTTCAGGTAATTTCTGGTTGGTATAACCTGATCCTGAATGGCCAGTAATGAACCCTCCGTTTCAGGGAACATCTTTCCTGATGTCAACCAATAGTTCGACGCTGTATTGTCGACATAGTCTTGGCTAACCTCATTGGGATGTCGCCCGTGCAGAGGTTTACCCATCCAGGTGCGCAGTTTTTCGTCCTTAGTAAGGTGGTTTATGCGCATTTCTGGTTCCCTCAGTTTGATCGGTGTTGTGTCATCTACTGCGCAAATTGCGCGGTGTAGAGTAGATGTCTCAGCCTGCATCTGAAAATAAGTTCTTAAATTAGCAATCTGTTTATCTAATTGCTCACCTATATCCATAAGTCCTCTTCCTCCTAAATACCGGGGTAATGTCGTTCGTTCTACTGCACTTTTAGGGTGGTGTTTTTGTGCCTTTGTGAGGTGTGTTCGTACTTTTCGCTGAAGATTTTCTATATCCGTTTTTGTCCACTTAACAATACCAAATGAATAGCTAAGCGCGGAACAAGCGTAGGTGTTCAGTGCCTTAAACAAATTTTTACTGTTAAGCTGTGAACGAAGCAGTTGTTTTACCCTTCTTATAAACTCAGTTGTTATCTCATTTTTCATTTGCTTATGGTCAATTTTCCGCGCCTGCTTTACTCCAAGATATTTGTACATATCGTTATCGCCCATGGCCTCGATGTTCTGGCCATTTTGCATATCGAATCCACCGGGCTGTACCTTTCCTCTGACTATATTCAAAACACGGCATTTGTCTAGACCGAACTGCATACTAATATCTTACCATTATTATTATTATCCCAGATTTAGCCATACGGCTCACACTCCCTCTAAGGGGAAAATTGACTCATCCCAGATACCTACGGTATCAAAAGGATTGAGCTCTGGTGGGACTCTTTCCGTGTTATCGAGCCCTAGGTGACTTGGTATGCTGGAGTATCTCCCAGAAATTTTCGTACACATCTGGCCGTCGCGAGTAGTACAGCTTTCTGCATGGTCTTATAAAGGTGTTCATTTAGACCCAGCTTTTTTATGTTTTCGAGGAGGTTCTTCGGAATGACTCCAGTAGTAGACATAATAATAGGTATCGTCTGGGTACTTTGCATTCTCCATTGTCTTCGTATTTGAATTTCCAGATCTCTGTACTTGGCGATCTTTTCAGTAAATTTACTACGTAGATTATTATTGTTAGGTATCGCCACATCAATCAATGTTGTTTGCCTTGTTAATTTATTAACTAGTACGAGATCTGGTCTATTATGTGCCACTGTTTGGTCTGTGAGCACAGTACGGTCCCAGTATAGCTTGTAGTTGCCATCCTTAAGCATACTCTCAGGGACGTATTGATAGTATGGGACATGGTCCGTTTGGAGAAGTCCCAGCTTGATAGCTATCGCTTGATGAAGGATTTTTCCCACTGCGTCATGCCGTTCCTTGTATTCAGTTGCAGCAAATGCCTGGCAGCCCCCTGTAAGATGTTGGATGGTTTCTTGGGTTCGGCATCCATACCGGCATTTGTCGTTCTGGATCTGAGGGTCTTTGACGATGTGTTTCAGGTAATTTTTAGTTGGTATAACCTGATCCTGAATGGCTAGTATTGAACCTTCTGTTTCAGGGAACATCTTACCCGATGTCAACCAATAGTTCGACGCTGTATTGTCGACATAGTCTTGGCTGACCTCATTGGGATGTCGCCCGTGCAGAAGTTTGCCCATCCAGGTGCGCAGTTTTTCGTCCTTAGTAAGGTGGTTTATGCGCATTTCTGGTTCCCTCAGCTTGATCGGTGTTGTGTCATCTACTGCGCAAATGGCGCGGTGTAGATTAGATGTCTCAGCCTGCATCTGAAAATAAGTTCTTAAATTAGCAATCTGTTTATCTAATTGCTCACCTATATCCATAAGTCCTCTTCCTCCTAAATACCGGGGTAATGTCGTTCGTTCTACTGCACTTTTAGGGTGGTGTTTTTGTGCCTTTGTGAGGTGTGTTCGTACTTTTCGCTGAAGATTTTCTATATCTGTTTTTGTCCACTTAACAATACCAAATGAATAGCTAAGCGCGGAACAAGCGTAGGTGTTTAGTGCCTTAAACAAATTTTTACTGTTAAGCTGTGAACGAAGCAGCTGTTTTACCCTTCGTATAAACTCAGTAGTTATCTCAGTTTTCATTTGCTTATGGTCAATTTTCCGCGCCTGCTTTACACCAAGATATTTGTACATATCGTTTTCGCCCCTGGCCTCGATGTTCTGGCCATTTTGCATGTCGAATCCACCGGGCTGTACCTTTCCTCTGACTATATTCAAAACACGGCACTTGTCTAGTCCGAAGTGCATGCTAATATCATTAGAGAATGTTTCTACAGTTTTTAGCATCTGTTCTAGGTGTTCTCGAGTGGAAGCCATTAATTTCAAATCATCCATATACAACAGATGATTGAGCTTCGCTACCACAGTATTATTGTTTCTAATGCTAAAACCTGAGTCAGTGGAGTTTAATAGCTGGGAAAGGGGGTTCAAAGCTAAGCAGAACCACAATGGACTCAACGAGTCTCCTTGAAACAGGCCCCGGTTGATTGCGATATTTTCGGTTTCGATATTGTTTTCACCGGGTATTTGGAGGTGAATTTTAGTCTTCCAATCTCTCATTATATGCCTTAAAAAGGTCACTATGTTATCATCGACTTTGTATATTCTTAATATATCTATAAGCCATTCATGCGGTACTGAATCAAAGGCCTTCTTATAGTCAATAAAAGCAGTAAAAAGGTTCCTTTTTTTTGTGAATGCCTGGTTAGAAATGACTGAGTCGATGATAAGTTGTTCTTTGCAACCCATGGAACCCTTAGCGCATCCTTTCTGTTGAGGCTCTATGATATTGTTTAGAGCACAGTGTTGGTAGATACGCCGGGTTACACAGGATGTGACCAATTTATACAAAGTTGGAAGACAAGTAATTGGGCGGTACTTGGATGGATCTTGGGTGTTATTTTGATCCTTTGGTATTAAATAAGTAGTTCCCTGAGTTAGAAATGATGGTATTTCCTGCGGATTAGAGATAACATGATTAATTAATGTTGATAAACAATCATGAATACACCAAAACTTTTTAAGCCAGAAGTTCTGAACTCCGTCTGGTCCAGGGGATTTCCAGTTATGAAGCTCTTTGATGACATTTGAGACCTCTTCAGTCGTGAATGGTTCGTAGTTAGCAGTAACGTAGTGGTGACAGTTGTGCGTCGTATCTTCTATCCATCTAGCATTGTTGTTAAAAGCAGCTGGTGTGGAAAGTTGATTTCCCCAAAACTCATGAATTTCTTCTTGGCTTGGGTAAGACTTGTCGGCACTTTCTACGGTGGAATTGAGTTTTCGGTAGAACGCCTTCTCGGAATTTTCAAAAAGTGCATTGTCGCTTTTTCGGTTGTTACTAAGTTTGTACCTCCTTAGTCGCCCTGAATAGACGGAGAGTTTTTGTTTTAATGTATCCAAACACTGTTGAGCTGTGTTATTGTCTGGATCGTATCTCGAGTGTCTTGCAGTGTTCCGCATTATTTCTTCAGCTCTCCTAATGACTTTTCTACTTGGTACTCCTCGTAAATATTCTGTGACTTGGCCAATATCCCTACGCAGTAATTCAATCTTCCCTTGCAGTCTTTTTTCCCAGGGTGCAATTCTGTTACCAGTTCTTCCGTTATTAGTACCCCGTCGTGTTCTGATCTTAATGCCCATTACATTAGCAATTGCTGTTGCTGCACAGTAGATGAGCATATGCAAATATTCTAATGTGTGAGCTTCTACGACGTAATTGGGTAGGACTTCAGTGTTCACAATTTGTAACAGCGCACCCAGTTTCTTACAAGAGTTAATTCTTGGTAGCGGTGGTCTGCTAAGTGGGTTTGTTCCATTAAACTCTTGTACGGCGCGAGCCATTTCGTTTACTAGGCTATCACGTAACTCGTTGTTTTCCTGCGGTGTATTATCAGGTTGAGTTTCTGGTATGGGAAGCTCAGGAATCTGCTGATCAGGGATTTCATTAGGGACTTGATCTAAAATTAGCCCTTGATTATTAATCTCCCGTTCGACTTCGCTTTTGATGGTATCGCGTCTAGCCTCTGGGATAAGATTATTTCTGATGATTACCCGGTATTGATCTGATACTCTTTGCTCCGATACTTGAATATCTGGGTACTCTCTGCAAAATTCGGCATACAGCTGTTGTCGGTAGCCGATCGTTTCTTGACCGAGGTTTGTCACCTTGTAGTAGAAGCGCAAAATGTTTTCATTAATGGACGCAGTCCATTTCATGCGCTGCCTCGGTCGTCCCGCTTGAGTGAGCGCCGGCTGAGGTTCCAGCGCAGCACTTTCGGCGGGTGGAGCTCTTGCTGTTGTTTGGCTCACTTGTGGTTGTTGTTGTTGTTGGGCTGTAGCTGTTTGTATGACAGGGGCCCGCCTCCTCAACACCCTGCCACCGACGTCCCGCATGCTGTCACGTCCAGCGCCGGCTCCAGACGTGCCCTGGCGATCCCCAGGCAGCGATCCTAAACATAAATCATAATTCTCCATATTAATGGGTTTGCATTTTATACCTACTGCCAGGTGTCAGTTTTTGTTCCACGGCAAGTATTCCTGCTACTCTCTGGGTACTGGCGCTACGAATACCCAGAAAGCATCCCCCATTCGCAGGGGGCCGCGCCTGATAGAAGAACTGACAAAAAACTCCCACAGGGTTTATTATTATTATTATTATTATTATTATTATTATGAAAATAGAAGTCTTCTTGTTTCATGTGGTACCTACCCGCTGAATCGCTGCAACATTATTATTTTCTGAGCAATAATATTGCAAAGAAAGCTCTGCGGGATAAACAAATTGAATAAAATTTAAACTAATTGACGAATCGATTTGTAATTTTTATGCATTATCATACGGACTGGTTGACTCAACTTTTCATGTAGTATCAAAGTGTTCATTTCACCAAATTTCATTGTCGCTAAAGGTATACAAATTTTTTTTCGAAATTTTAGTTGTATTGCAATGTCCGAAGCAACAAATGATCGGAGCAAAATTCAAAAACTGCCATTTTAAACCTTTGATCATCTACGAAAAGATGAATACTCTAAATAACATATATAATTACCCTTTTTACCTGTAGCGATTTAAACGAAAAAAACTGTCATTTTTGACCATTTTGCCTTTTGCCATCTGTTAATAGGTAAAATTCTCGTCCGAGCTGTGACGGGCACTTTTGTATTTAACGTGTCCTAAAAGTTTTGGCACAAAATTCGTTGGCTTTAATATTCACAAAAACAAAATAAATATCAAGTTGCCTTTGGAAACAAAAGAATGTATACATTGTCTACTGCCAGTTAAGATTTTTGAAGTTATACTTCTTTAGGCACGAGGGTGAATTTTTACATTCCCTGGCGCATGCGCACACCGGCAGTATGTTAGTCGCTACATCTTTAGGTAGCGCAAATAAAGTGTGCGTGAAAAGAATATATTATTAGTGTTTTTAGTAAATATATATATTATAATTTTTGTGTCTTTGATTTGTCTTCCTCGGGAATAAGATATTTTATAATAATAGTAAGTATATTTAAAGTATTTTTGTATAAAAATAATGAATGGGTTGCATGTGCGAGTCCATACTATTGTAGTAAAGAAAAGAGAGACGTTCTCACAAACAATTTATTTTACCACTGACGACCGGTTTCGCTGTTTTCAATTTGTACAGCATCATCAGGTCCGGTTAAAGTAAAATCAAATACTACAAACAACAAAAAACCAGAGTTAGTTAGGTGGTCTGGTTTAAATAAAATTTAATGATACAGCCAATATCAAAGTACATATGTTCATGCAGGTACATGAATACCCACATGTATGTGCGCATGGTGTACAATCCTCACACTCACAAAGATGCACGCATTCACATGCAGTGGCAAACAAAAGCATGTCAAGTATAAGATATATACTTACTTTCCGGAGTAAAAGAGCTAGGAGAGTTCTGGCTATTTGGTGGAGGCGCCCCATGTTATTTCTTATGGGAAAACGAATAAAATCGCTAAGGTTCATTCTGCTCGTTTTTGTCTCGTTTTGTAGTGGAGGCGAGACGGCTCGTAGGATCGTGAAGTGTGAGGTATGGTTGAAAAGTGGAGGGGGTAGCGAATACAATAAAATAAAAAACAAACGCAAAGATGTTGCCAAAATGGCATTACTACATATCTCCGTTGTTATTGATCTGATTTTAATGATTAGAACGTTAAACGAAACAAGAGGGGTAATGAATATGTTGAGACAAAAAAAAACACACATAGTCATCACCAAAACGGCACTATTTAGTATCTCCGTTGCTATTGATCTGATTTTAGTATAAGAGAAATAGAATGCATGGAGATACGCCAATAGAAAAAAACAAACATGACAACAGTACCAAAACAGCACTATATCGTATCTTCATTGCTATTGGACCTATTTTAATGTGTCAAAAAAATGTGAGATTAGATTTCGTCTATTAGAGTTCTTTCGTTTTATCAAACAAACCGACTTCTCATGCCCGCCGGCTACAACTTGTAAGTATGTCCAAGCCATCTAGCACCTATATGTCAGCGTAAAAGACACTCCTTCAGCCTATTTCTCTCTCTCTCTCTCTCTCTCTCTCTCTCTCTCTCTCTCTCTCTCTCTCTCTCTCTCTCTCTCTGTCGCTCAAAACAATTCATAAAAGATACAGACCAGGTGTCGCTGAAAACGATATACCGTGCAGCAGCCTATGAGGTATTACTAGAAATAGTATATGTCGAAGAACGTATACCATTCTTACAGTATGTCCAAACCAACAAATATCCTCAATATTATCTTCTCTGCTTGAGTACTACTATACATGGATCTCCCTCCAATCATACACCTGCTCTTTACAAAGAACCTATACCATTCTTACGGTGTGGTCAATCTAACAAACATCCACTATACAAGTCTTTTCTGTAAATGGGTATTATTTTATAAAAATTACTGAATACAGATGTATTGTGAGTTGCATACAATATTTTATCTACAGAAAGTCAGGTAATATTATGAAAATCACCAAATATAAATGGTATTGTGAGTTGCATACTTTATTTTATCTACGGTAAGTCGGGTAATATTGTATTTTGTAGGTTGGTAGTGTACTTCCAGTCTCGGGTTAATAATGGAAACATACTGGTATGATGTATATGTTGACATAGAAAAGGCATTTAACATAGTGTAATAAGCAGTATTATTGAAATAAAAAATACATGTACTATATTTACCTATGACCATAAATTAATTTAGAGTGCATAGCTACAAAGACTGTTTGAAAAAATGGTAGCAACGACAGTCAAGCAGTAACTAATGGTTAAAATAAGTATCTAAAAACGTTAATAAAATAATGTTACTAACTAAGCGACGGAATGTGTGTAAAGCGATGTATAAAAATGATGTAAGCATGCAATGAATGAAAGGTAGTCAATTCGGTCGAACATAAATTTGTTGAAAAAACAAAAATATGTTCTTAACAGCAGTCACCAACGTGAAGGTACGACTACATCGACCGCCATGTTAGTAAGGATGATGGTTAGTAGGAATGAATTATTGTACATTATATGATAATATGTTTAATAATAGCAATATACGTAACTTACGTACTAAGATAAGCTCATTATTATGTAACTTGGTTTAGTAGACATCTTTTTATTGATCTGTTTGACATCTTTTACGTATTCTAATTAATGTTAAAACATCGATACTTTGGTGTTAATTCATTCGGTACTATGTTCTGTAGTATTCAAAATGAATTATTGAGGGTAAATTTGTTCGATAACTCTAGGTTATCTAATCTTAAAACTAGATATTTTTCCGACTCCTGTTTTATGACAGGCTATCGAAGACTTAAAACTAAATCGGGGAAATTGACGTCAATAAGTGAAAACTGTAAAGGTCAAAAGGTCAACTCGTAAATAAGTTGTTATCAAACTACAGGTCAAAAAGATCAAGTTATAGATATTTATACATTGGTTTTTAATTGTTTGATTATAGCTAATTCTAATAAAGCAAAAATCAGTATCAATCAATCATTCGATGAAGTAAGATGGAAAAAATTGAGTTGTTCAGAGGTCCAAGCGCATTCAGAAAAATTAAGCAGTTAAATGTAAATGACATACTTATTGATCAATGGATGACAAACACAAAAGTTACTTGCTATATCCTTTACGTCAGCGGAGTACCAGCATCATTTGTACTATTATCAAAACGTGACTTTGATCCACTCGGAAAACACGATGTACCAAGGGTATTAGATTACGTATACACTTTACCTAACCATCGGAGAAGAGGATATGCATGCAAACTTATACATCACATAAAGAAAAATAATGAATTCACAATATTTTGCTCCAACGATGAATCTGAACGGCTTTTTTTAAAATGTAAATGTATTAATCATGGATTAATGAATTATAATGTAATGTTTAGATATCCATAATAAATTTATATAAAATATATACCATGTTTTATTTCTTTCACGCTAAATGAACCTTAATGTACTTTAAAATAATGGATGGTGTAGCGTACAATGACAATTCATGGATTTCCCTTCAATTATACACCTGCTCTTTACAAAGAACATATTGAATTTCTAAATCAAATGCGATTTCAAGATCGTACATATGAAACTGTCACAGTTATTAATCCCATATTAGATATCGTACAATAGAAATAAGGGATATAATAAAATGAGGATAACAAGTTTATTATTTCATATAATATATTACGAAGTTATTTATAAGAAGAGCCAACTTTATTCAGTAAATATTTCAACTGTGTAACTAAGCCATCATCTGGACAAGGAATCCCGAATAAATTCCAATTAAATCTGCCAATTTCGATAATTTTCTTTGTAAACTCATTATATTTGTAATAAGTGCTGCCATCTAGAAAGTATAAATGACCGTCTGTGTATTTAAACACTGATTTAACGGTGGTCGGTACTCCAGGAAATATGTCCTTTATAAGGCCTCTGCTAATGACTAGGTCTATTAGATCGTCATATTCGATGAATGATGTATTGTCATACCATATATATGTTTTTCCGGTGTGAGTCTGAAATACCACATTTATCTCAGCATGGGGTGGTAATACAAACAGAGGTATATCTCTTGAAATAGTTATGCTGGGAAATGATACAGAGTATATAGTGTTATTTGATGCGACAATTAAGTTCCCAGCTATATTCTGAAACACATGCGAGATATTTCTTATTTGTTTAGGCAAATAAGTACTCAAATGCTCTGGATTATTTGGTACCATGTGTCCATTTAGATCATTCTTCCACACAAATCCTTCATGTATTATATACATATGATGGTTTTTAAACTGAGGATCATATGCTAGAAAGAGAATATTGGGATATTCAATAGCACAAAAATGTGGTGTAGCTTTCGTTGATTGTTGAGGAATAATCTCGTTTGGTCTAGGACGGGATCTTGTAGTATGCACCCTCGATATATGCGACGTTGACCGTGTTGGTGCACTAGTTTGTGTAGGGATATATGCATCTGTACTTTTGCGTCCGTATAAAGCCTCTAAGCCACTAATATCATCTTGACTTATATTTCGTACTTTATTAGGGTACCATGGATACATTATAGCTGACTCATCGTTACTGTGTAATAATCCTAAACTGTGACCGATTTCATGAAGAATAACCATAAAGAGATTGGTGAAATCATAATCTGTATCATTCAAATTATAACTCCATTTTTCATCCAAGTCTAAATGTATTTCTACGCAAGTATCATTATCGATGGGAAAATAAGAATGTGCTAATTTTCCACCAGGACCATCAAACTGAATTCCACACTTTTGGTTCCCCATACAGTTGGAGCGAAAATAATGTTTTCTTTTAACTGCTGTTATAGTGATATCTGGTTTCGGAACAGGAACAGTCACTCTAGTAAAATGCAAATTTGAAGCATCTTCCCACATTTTAAAGGCTCGTTCAACTAATTGAATTATATCTTTCACATGATTCGCCTGAGGAAAATACCATCTTAGATTATGTTTATACCATTTTCCCTTAAGAGAGTAATCATTTTCGCCAGTTTGACATCGAGGTTTTTGCATTAATGCTATGGTTTCATCGTTTAGTGTACCATCCACATATAAATTATATTGTTCTTGGAAATGTAGGAGCGTTGTATTGAAATCTGCTATAGAATTGTTATCTATATATCCATATCGTTGAAGAAACGTCATAGCATCGTCTTCGGAAAAGGCGTCTGTTGCTGCTATGAAACGCAGAAGTAGAACACATATTAAAAACACCTCCATCCTTGTTTATATTCAAAAATAGACTGATCCATAATTGTATAAGCATCAATTTATATAATCAAATAACACGTATGATAGAATGCCAAAGAGGCCTTACGTGGTATTTTCTTAAACCAAACATCACATCATAATTCATCATTCAAAATCCTTTAATTTAAGGTGTCATATGATAAGATTCGACAATTAATGCTAATATTAAGTGGTAGGATTTCAAAGAGGCCTTATACGTAACATTTTGGTAAAACAGACACCACAACGTACTTTATCATTCAAAATAATTTAATCTGTGGTGTCACATGACAAGATTCGACAATTAATACTAATAATAAACTCACAGAAGCCTTATACAGAACATTTTGTTAAAACAGACATCACAGCGTAATTCATCATTCAAAATCCTTTAATTTGATGGGTCATACATCGATTTCCGCTTATCCGTTCAAAAGATATATGGTACAGTACCATAAAGGCCGTTGCGGTAGCTTGGTCGAACTGCAAACGCTTATTTATTGTTATTGACACTAAAACAAAACCATTGGCATAGAAAGATCGCTTATCGCAGTTTGATCTCTAGCAAATCCTAATTCGCTCAATTTTGCACCAAGTGCTCCATACAATATACCATTAGAAAGGTATTTTCATGCATATTACGAAAATCACTGACCAAGTGCGATACGATCATTACTTATGACCAAAAACATCATAAAACGAACCAACGTCAAATTCTCAATACTCTTGTACTAATACATATTATATCGATATAAAACTTATTTATAGGATACCAAAAAGGCATTATACGTGGCATTTTGTTAAAACAGACATCACAGCGTAATTCATCATTCAAAATCCTTTAATTTGATGGGTCATACATCGATTTCCGCTTATCCGTTCAAAAGATATATGATACAGTACCATAAAGGCCGTTGCGGTAGCTTGGTCGAACTGCAAACGCTTATTTATTGTTATTGACACTAAAACAAAACCATTGGCATAGAAAGATCGCTTATCGCAGTTTGATCTCTAGCAAATCCTAATTCGCTCAATTTTGCACCAAGTGCTCCGTACAATATACCATTAGAAAGGTCTAGAAGCTCACGAAGAAGAAGAAAAAGAAGTTGCATTTGAAATGTGGGTGTACCGACGCATTCTTCGTATATACTAGACCGAACATGTAGCCAACGTGGAGCTAATCCATATAATTGGAAAAGGGAAAGAAATCGTGAACACAATTTATTATCAGAGGCAAAATAGACAGTACGCAAGGGTTGGTCAGAAGAAGACATTCGTGGGTCCAAAATCTGTGGAAGTGGTTTGGATGCACATGGAGGCGCATTGCGCAATGCGAATGTTTACGTTTGGTCGAACTATTCAGAAGTGCCGTATGTAAGCAACATCAGAATTTCCAAATTAATAGCCAACGTTCACAATGGACTTAAAGAAGAAATGTAAAATCAATATCAAATCCTAGTATATTTTATGAAAATATTATATAATTTGTATGAAATGAATAATCAAAGACTTAGAATTATTTTTATAGAAATATTTTAAACTGCATTTTTACAGATCAAGAAGGTCAACTCTGACATAAATAAGTTGTTATCAAACTACATTTTTACAGGTCAAAAAGGTCAACTCTGACGTAAATAAGTTGTTATTAAACTACATTTTTACAGGTCAAAAAGATCAGTTTTATGATGCGGTTTCTACTAATAAAAACGATAAATATATTATTTTGTTCTAGAATTTTAAGCTGAGATAAGAGAGGGTATAAAATGACAGAATCTAACAAGAACATTGTAGATGAGCGAAGGAAATAGTGAATTCAGTGAAGTGTGTGTGTATGTGTGTATACTTTTATAAGGTAGGTGTATTTAGTAAATGTAGAGATTTCTTGTTTTCTGCAATTATTTTAGCACATAATAACAAATTAATATAATTTTATTTCTTTTAAAGGTATTTGATTATACGGTTTATTTCTAATTTCTAATTTGATTTACAAGTATTTTTTATTTCTTGTTTTTTACAAATTGTATGATGTACCTGTCCTCATATTTTTTTGTTGATTTATGTTTTATTTTCAAAAATAATGCCTTTTGATGACACATGTAGCAAGTACTTCGTCTTGTTTTGTCATTTAATTGTTATAAGAGAGAAACGAGACGGGATTTGATTGCTATCTACATTAGGATAGTAGTATTTTATGGTTTATTTCTTATTTCTTGTTTTTATAAATTGTATGATAAATCTGTCCTTATATTTTTAAATAATTTTACGATTTATTTAAAAAAATAGTAGCTTTTTTATGCTACTACCGTATTCCTTCTTTTTAGCAATATACTACCAAGTATAGCTGATTTAACAGTATGACAGTAATGAATTTTTAACAGTATGAGAGTAATCGTGTTGCATTTTATTTTATAAAAATGAATTGTCAATCTTAGTGCTGCATTGGGTAAGTAATACAAATACTATGCGTTATTTTATTATTTTTATTTAAATTCGTACTAGTACACTGTTAAAGTTGGAAATTAAAAAACTAGATGCCCTAGCCGATTTATTTTAACATTTTCACATGTGGACCTAACGGCATAACGGTTAAACGATGGTGTCTCGCATTCTATGTCTGTGCGCTGTTTAAATTGTCAATTAGATTGTTCATCACTATTGCGATGTTTTTTTTTTTAATTTTTCTTGGCATTTTCAAAGCAGCCTCGACGATGTGGTTGCTCATTTTTAAACAAAGGCTTGATGAGTTTATTAAATTTATCCGGGAATGCTTGATGTCTTAAATATTCTCTGGAATCTCTATGCATATATGTGACTTCTAATATTTTTTTATAATTAAGGCTGTCCTTTGTCGTAGTCTTGTGGATTTTTATAAAATAGTAAATTATATAGCCCACAAGTAGCTGTATACTTGTTATCGTTAATCCAATCATTTTTGGGAGTAAATTTGATTTCCTTATCGCCCATCATCCATTTATCAGTTTGCCAAACATACTGTGGATCGTAAGCTCTATCAATATCTGGTGAATGATGCCAATATGTTTGAAGGTGTTCATCTTCTTCGTCTATGCTCTCTTCACCCTTCCGTTACATATTTTTTAAGTAATTGTGTTGGTATCCGCTGGTCTCTTCAGTAAGCTCCTTGACACATGTACACACTAAATAATTTCATAACTGTTCTGATATCGAACAGATATATTTAGACCAGTTTGAAACCTGTTCAGACCTGTTCACCACCTGTTCAACACCTGTTCAAGACCTGTTCGAGATCTGTTCAAGACCTGTTCGAGACCTGATCAGACCTGTTCGAGACCTGATCAAAGCTGATCGAGACCTGATCAAACCTGTTCGAGACCTGTTCAAGACCTGTTCGAGACCTGATCAAAGCTGATCGAGACCTGATCAAAGCTGTTCGAGACCTGATCAAAGCTGTTCGAGACCTGATCAAACCTGATCAAAGCTGATCGAGACCTGTTCGAGACCTGATCAAAGCTGATCGAGACCTGATCAAACCTGATCAAAGCTGATCGAGACCTGTTCGAGACCTGATCAAAGCTGATCGAGACCTGATCAAAGCTGTTCGAGACCTGATCAAAGCTGTTCGAGACCTGATCAAACCTGATCAAAGCTGATCGAGACCTGTTCAAGACCTGTTCGAGACCTGATTCAAAGCTGTTCAGAGGTTGCGAGCCCTACAATGAATAAGGATTTAAAGAGAAAACTTATAACTAAACGAAAAAACATCCAAAGTAACTTGAGACAACTAAAACGTACTGATACTTTCATGTATCATCTCTCTCTCTCTTATCGTTTCCCCATTACTGAGGATCATGATTTCTTCCACTATTACTAACAATTCTGTTTCATTGGTCTCTATCTTCAGCTACTCTAAGAACTTCGCGGAATGAGTTTTCAGCTGAATTCTTAATTTGGTCGGACTATCTAGTTGGTAATCGTCCTCTTGATTAATATTTCCAAACTATCGTCACCTCTTCGAACCACGTGACTGAATAATTGCAGAATTCGTTGCAGACATATTGTGTACAGTCTCTTTTTAATGTCGAGTTGGTTAAGAATGGAAACGTTTACCCTATGAGCTGTCCAAGGTATGCGCATCATTGTTCTCCCGCACCACATCTCAAAGATATCAATTCAAATGCCATACCAATATGTCTCTGAACTTCTGCTTCACAGTTACCATCGTTAGTTATACTAGACCCGAGATAGACAAATGTGTTTACTATCTGGTATTCCTGTAACATGTTAGTCAGTTGAATAGTGTCGAATCTGTCGACTACCATTATTTTTGTCATAGCTTTATTGATTTTCAGACCAACTTTATTGCTTCCGTACTTAACTCTTCGCAGGAGATCCAGCATTTCTTGCTCATTTACTGTTATAAGTGTAGTGTTATCAGCAAATCTTAAAATAAAGATTTTGTTACCAGCTACTGTTATTCCGCACTGTTTTCGGATTTTTTCGATAACGTTCTGTATTCATCGTTTGTTCTGTATCTAGTTTTATGTTCTTTCCGCGTTGAATCATAGTCATAGCTCACTAGTATAACACACGGCATGAGTAGGGAAAAATGCAACCAAGTTCAACAAATGTCTTAAATGCAGCACTTTTACATTGATTCTTATGGAAGAACAAGCACAAATTTACACATTTGAGGGGCCTTTTGAGCATAACATAATACCATTCAGTTTTCCGTCCAACTAAAAGAATATTTAATACCCTACATTATGGTATTTTTTCATTCTGTTTCAGATATTCCTAACGTTCAGACGTGTGGTCTGGTGAGTTTGAAATCGTTAAGACGTGCTCTGGTGAGAGATACCTTTTTGATTTTTTGAATATTTTTAATTTTTGATAATTGTTGAATTTCTGATTCAGATTTTTTGATAATTTTTTGGTTTTTCATAAAATTTTTGAAAACTTTTTATTCGCAATATATCTATGAATATTTGCTTTTTTTAAACATGTTGACTAAACTTATTCAGTTAATTGCATCCATCTTAGGCTTAATCAGAAATGATTATCAGGAAGATAATGTTAAGAAAGGGCTGGTAGAGTGTAGGAAAGCTATTAAAATGATACATAATAGGATGAGGTTTGCAAAGACGATTGGTGAAAAGCAGCACCTCGAAGCCCAGATGCGACAGGTGAAAACATTAAGAAACCAACTAAAAGCCGAACAGAAGAAGGGGGCGGGACTTAACAGTCGACCGGAGACTGCTTACAAAAGGGTACAATGGGATGACTCTTTATCTGCATTTAATTCGAGAATTCGGACTGGAGTCATATCAAACCTTAAACACAAGGACCCGGGTAGTTTCCTGGGAGATTGCAAAGCCCTATTCAAACGTAGAATTCATAACGCTCTTAAGCAAAATGAGGCAGTAAAGGTAAATATGGTATTTGGTGGGGAATTTCAAGTAGCCAGCGGAGATAAGATCCTTAATGAAACCAAGTATTTCACTACTTCAAATTCCCCCATCTATAGAGATACTAATATTGAAGAATGGTTCGAGAAAAAAGTAGTGGAGCCCATCTCCAGAGACTTGGAAGAATTTCAAGAACGCGATTCTGGATGGGCTCTAAAGGCAGTTGTTAACCTGGGGGTTAACATTAACAAATTTACACCACAGCTTGGCTCCTCATACATTGAACTTCTCCCTCAGATAAAACGAAAGAAGGCGTGCATTAATGTTAAAAACGATGACGAGTCATGCTTTGCATGGGCTATCATATCGGCATTATACCCTACATCTAAAAATGTCGATTTAATGACATCTTACCCGCACTACTCGAGTGTATTTAAACTTAAAGGTATTCAGTGGCCTATGACCATCAAACAGATTCCGAATTTTGAAAAGCAGAATAATATATCGATCAACGTATACATTTTGAAAAAGGAGAAGAAGAACTATACGACCCTCCCAACTTTCCTAACAAAGAACAAGAAAGATAAACATGTGAATCTTCTTCTTGTTCAAGATACATATGATGAGCAAGGTCCGATTAGATATCATTACGTTTGGATAAAAAATCTATCCCGCCTCCTTTCCAAGCAGCTTAGCAAACGTAATGGAACAAAATATTTCTGCGATACCTGCCTCCATTACTTTCGATCACAGGAACAGTTAAATGTTCATAAGCCATGCTGCAAAGGGCGATCAGATGTTAACTGTGATAGATGTTTACAACCATTTTCATCGTCTACACAGCTAGAAGCCCACACCAACGATTGTGTAAGAATTAATGAAACAGCCATCAAAATGCCAGAACAAAGTCGTAAAATGCTTAGATTTAAGAATTTCAGGAATAAGATTAAAGCCCCCTTTACCGTTTACGCAGATCTCGAAAGTGCTCTAAAACGTACAGGAGATCCTAAGAAACATCAGGAACACATTCCTGTAGCAGTTGGGTATTTCTTCAAATGTTCATATGATGATACCCTTTCGTTTTATAGCTCATATCGAGGAAAGGATTGTATGAAATGGTTCGCAGATGAACTTAATCAGCTTGCTGAGAATGTTTCTACAGTGTTTATGTGCCCATATGATATAGATATGACATCTCAGCAAGAAAGTGATTTTCATACAGCCACTCATTGCCATATCTGCGAGCAGCGCTTCTCCCTCGATGATAAGAAAGTGCGGGACCACAACCACCTCACTCCAGAACATAACTACAGAGGGGCTGCCCATGAAGGGTGTAACATTAATTATAAAGATGCTCACACTATCCCAGTGATATTTCATAACCTTAGCGGATATGACGCCCACTTCATTGTTAATGATATTGCTACTCACATCAAAGGCCCCGTAGATCTTCTTCCTATTACTAAGGAGAAATATATCTCTTTTACGAAACACCTCAATGATGCTCGAATTAAATTCCGTTTTATCGATAGTTTTCGATTTTTGGCGTCTTCTCTCGATAAGCTCTCTTCATATTTGACCGAATATCCTAATCTCCGCTCCCAATATACTTCGCTTCCCGAGGAGAATTTCCATCTCCTAACTAAGAAAGGAATCATGCCATATGATTATATTGATTCTTTTATAAAATTTACTGAAACGTCTCTTCCTCCTATTCAGTCTTTTTATAATAAACTTGAAGATAAACCATGTCCCCGTCGGCATTATCGTAGAGCCCAAGATGTCTGGTCTTCATTCTCCTGTTCCACTCTCGGGGATTATGTCGATTTATACATGAAAACGGACATTCTTCTTCTTGCAGACGTCTTTGAGCAATTTCGAACCAGTTGTCTCAAAACATATAATCTTGACCCAGCTCATTACTTTACTCTTCCCGGCTTCACGTGGGATGCAATGCTTAAGCACACAAAACAGGAACTGGAGCTTTTAACAGATCCAGATATGTTTTTGTTTGTGGAGCGTGGTATTCGTGGTGGTTTGAGTCAAGTTTGCTCGAAACGCCGCGTCCACGCTAATAACAAGTATATGACATCTTACGATCCATCGAAGCCCGACTCATATCTGATGTATTTCGATGTCAATAATCAATATGGCTGGGCAATGTCTCAATTCCTTCCATATGGAGGCTTCGAATGGGTCGATGCCAACATTGATGTCCTATCCATAGCTGACGATGCTTCTGAAGGGTACTTTCTTGAGGTTGATCTGGCGTACCCCCAACATATCCACGATAGTCATAAAGATCTTCCGTTTTGCCCCCAATCATTGAACCCTAAAACTATGCTTCCTCCTAAACGACCGCGAGAGCAAACCAAATTAATGGCTACCCTTCATGATAAAGAAAGATACGTAATTCATTACAGGGCCTTGAAGCAAGCGCTAGCTCACGGATTGGTGCTCAAAAAGATTCACCGAGTCCTGAAATTTAAGCAGTCTCCTTGGTTAAAGTCATACATTGACTTGAATACAAATCTCCGGAAGGTAGCGAAAAATGAATTTGATAAAAACCTTTTCAAACTTATGAACAATGCTGTGTTCGGCAAGACCATGGAAAATGTACGCAAGCGCGTTGATATTAAATTGCTTACTGAATGGGATGGTCGTTACGGAGCTGAAGCTCGAATAAGCAGTCCATTGTTTAAGAATGTTACTATTTTTAATGAAAATTTGGTAGCTGTCGAGATGAATAGAGCGGAAATATGGTTAGATAAACCAATATATGTGGGCATGAGTATACTGGATTTGGCTAAAACTACGATATATGATTTTCACTATGGGTATTTAAATAGAAGGTTTGGTGAGAACTTTACGACCTGCTATACAGATACCGATAGTGTGATCGTGGAGATACGGGAAAAAGATCCCTATGAGGCTATGAAAACAGACTGTCATCGGCACTTTGACACGTCTGACTATGCTAAAGATAATATTTATGGCATTCCCCAGGTTAACAAGAAGGTGTTGGGTATGATGAAAGATGAGAATAATGGCTGCATTATGACTGATTACATAGGGCTCCGATCTAAATTATACACGACCAAGGTAGCTATCACAGATAATGACATCAAAAAACTGAGGAGGAAGTTGATAGATCAGGAGTATGAGGACGATGAGATTGAAATACTTATTAAAAATTATGGTGTGACAAAGAAGGCGAAGGGGGTTAAGAAATCTGTTGTAAACACTAAAATTAGCTTCGAAGACTACGTCGAGTGTTTAGATAACTTTACAACAAAGACCGCCTCACAGAATCTAATACGCTCAGAGAAGCACCATGTTTATACCATAACACAAAGCAAGATTGCGCTCAGCCCTAATGATGATAAAAGAAATCACCTTCCGGAGTCTTATGACACGCTTCCCTGGGGGCATTATTTAGTTGATAATCTTGAGCTGGACGTTGATTAGATTTAACACAAAGTAAGATTTCAATAAGCCAATCCTATTTTAACATTTATCCTTGATAATTTGATTGACTTTAAGATGGATGTTAATTGAATAGTCATTTTTAAAGCTTTATTTATTACAACTACAATATTGATACCTACATCTGAATCAGTCACTTTTTATTATATTGCTCTTTTCACCTTTTAAAATCACTCATAATTTTATATCAATATGACTAGCATATTTAGGTGATTGAATCATGCCATTCTTTAAAACTTTATTTATTTATTACATAATATTTGGAACAGACCCTTTTTACTACATCCTCTTTCTCAACCTTTCCTTACTCATCGTTTTTATATAATATGATAATTCTAATAGATCTTAGTTTTGTATATACTATCTCTAAATTAAGTATAATTATTAAGATTAGCCCATATAAAAAAGATGTTTAGTTATGACCACTAAAAAGATATCTGTTATAGACCACATAACTATATATAACAGGCAAATTAATGAGCTGTTCTAGTTAACTCTGGAGCCGTTGCTCATGTAGCCTGCAAGTTAAGACAATCGATAACTTAATGGTCTTCTTTCCCCCGATTTAGTTTTAAGTCTTCGATAGCCTGTCATAAAACAGGAGTCGGAAAAATATCTAGTTTTAAGATTAGATAACCTAGAGTTATCGAACAAATTTACCCTCAATAATTCATTTTGAATACTACAGAACATAGTACCGAATGAATTAACACCAAAGTATCGATGTTTTAACATTAATTAGAATACGTAAAAGATGTCAAACAGATCAATAAAAAGATGTCTACTAAACCAAGTTACATAATAATGAGCTTATCTTAGTACGTAAGTTACGTATATTGCTATTATTAAACATATTATCATATAATGTAAAATAATTCATTCCTACTAACCATCATCCTTACTAACATGGCGGTCGATGTAGTCGTACCTTCACGTTGGTGACTGCTGTTAAGAACATATTTTTGTTTTTTCAACAAATTTATGTTCGACCGAATTGACTACCTTTCATTCATTGCATGCTTACATCATTTTTATACATCGCTTTACACACATTCCGTCGCTTAGTTAGTAACATTATTTTATTAACGTTTTTAGATACTTATTTTAACCATTAGTTACTGCTTGACTGTCGTTGCTACCATTTTTTCAAACAGTCTTTGTAGCTATGCACTCTAAATTAATTTATGGTCATAGGTAAATATAGTACATGTATTTTTTATTTCAATAATACTGCTTATTACACTATGTTAAATGCCTTTTCTATGTCAACATATACATCATACCAGTATGTTTCCATTATTAACCCGAGACTGGAAGTACACTACCAACCTACAAAATACAATATTACCCGACTTACCGTAGATAAAATAAAGTATGCAACTCACAATACCATTTATATTTGGTGATTTTCATAATATTACCTGACTTTCTGTAGATAAAATATTGTATGCAACTCACAATACATCTGTATTCAGTAATTTTTATAAAATAATACCCATTTACAGAAAAGACTTGTATAGTGGATGTTTGTTAGATTGACCACACCGTAAGAATGGTATAGGTTCTTTGTAAAGAGCAGGTGTATGATTGGAGGGAGATCCATGTATAGTAGTACTCAAGCAGAGAAGATAATATTGAGGATATTTGTTGGTTTGGACATACTGTAAGAATGGTATACGTTCTTCGACATATACTATTTCTAGTAATACCTCATAGGCTGCTGCACGGTATATCGTTTTCAGCGACACCTGGTCTGTATCTTTTATGAATTGTTTTGAGCGACAGAGAGAGAGAGAGAGAGAGAGAGAGAGAGAGAGAGAAATAGGCTGAAGGAGTGTCTTTTACGCTGACATATAGGTGCTAGATGGCTTGGACATACTTACAAGTTGTAGCCGGCGGGCATGAGAAGTCGGTTTGTTTGATAAAACGAAAGAACTCTAATAGACGAAATCTAATCTCACATTTTTTTGACACATTAAAATAGGTCCAATAGCAATGAAGATACGATATAGTGCTGTTTTGGTACTGTTGTCGTTTGTTTTTTTCTATTGGCGTATCTCCATGCATTCTATTTCTCTTATACTAAAATCAGATCAATAGCAACGGAGATACTAAATAGTGCCGTTTTGGTGATGACTATGTGTGTTTTTTTTGTCTCAACATATTCATTACCCCTCTTGTTTCGTTTAACGTTCTAATCATTAAAATCAGATCAATAACAACGGAGATATGTAGTAATGCCATTTTGGCAACATCTTTGCGTTTGTTTTTTATTTTATTGTATTCGCTACCCCCTCCACTTTTCAACCATACCTCACACTTCACGATCCTACGAGCCGTCTCGCCTCCACTACAAAACGAGACAAAAACGAGCAGAATGAACCTTAGCGATTTTATTCGTTTTCCCATAAGAAATAACATGGGGCGCCTCCACCAAATAGCCAGAACTCTCCTAGCTCTTTTACTTTCCGGTATAAGGGAAGAATGTAGTAGTATTCAATATCATACTTTTCTCTGCACGTTACTAGAGGGATGGTTGGTAAAGGGAAAGATTTGAATGTAATATATTAACTAAACATCGGTAGGATCTTGAGGGGTTTAGTAGGGAAATACGACATTAAACCGATAATCTAATTTGTTAGTTATATATAGTGATGTTATTTTAATTATTATATAACAAAATCATTTAATACCTAATGCAAGTATTACCTATAATACATTATTCATTTACAAAAGGAAACAAGTTGTTACAAAAGAAATAAAAATAGAAAATAGTTTCTTTAATCCTTATGTTGTATAATTTAAGTTATCCACCAGAATAATGTTATCTGTGAAGCGTGAAATTGGTAAAAAGTTCCTATAGTTTCCTTAAAAATTGTTTAGTTTGAAATTTAGGATGACAGAATGTCAAAACAAAGAGTGTAGCCTTAAAAGTTGCTAAAGATATAACGAAATTGCAGAAAAAATTGCATGAACATATTTTATTTAGCTGCAACTTCTTGCAGCAAGAAGTTGCTGCAAGTGATTGCAGCTGTTCTGTTCAATTCTCGTGTGACACGATGCAATTTCTATTGCTGCAAGAAATTGCGCAATTAGTTGCATCGTGTAAAGTGGCTATCTAATACATTCACATAACAATATTTTACATAAATCTATTAATTTTAGACGAACCTGCTTATTTAGAGGACGAAAATCATCCTGATCAAGTTCCATCACAGGAAATGGTACGCAAGCCTCAAAAAAGTGCTTAGGTAACATGATGTTGAAAGAATGGGGAAATTGGAAAAGAAGAAGTAAGTTGAGAGTGAGTAAATCCAATAAACATATTTATCTTATGCTTTTTCAAGTGGATATAACAACTAAAAAATAAATAATGAAGAATGTTGACAAATTTGTATAGAAATGACAAGTTTTTGAGTGATTTGAACAATTTTAAAAACAGTCTTCTCCTCTTCAGTATAACAGATTTAATATTTTGATTTTTTTGTTAAAAAAATTCACAGCTGAGTACTCTGCGGTGGTAATAGACTGTCTCCTTCTATGCAATAAACCATCAGCTCATGTGATGCTCCAGCTACAATTTGCTTAATCCATCTTTTATAACTTTTCCTCAGCTTTTCGCTTTCATGTATCACATTGTTGTTAGAATCTGATTTAAGTCGAGTTGCCATATTTACCAGTTTCACGTGGACTCATTTAACTTTTCTCTATTGTTTGAGAACATATAGGCCGTCCGCTATAACTTTTCCCGTGCGGTACGATTCATTTTCAATCAAATTAATTTAAAACAGAAAGTGAAACGTACGCCGAAGTGTGTGTATGCAGTATACAGTATACAAAATGTATATACACATCGACGTTCGTTTCAATTTATGTTTTGACTTAATTTGATTGAAAATGAATCGTACCGCATGGGAAAAGTTATAGCGGACGGACTATATCTGCATAAGTATGCTCTACATAAATAAAAGTATGCACTCTGTTTAAAATGATCAGCTATTGCTCAAAAATTATTAAATGAATTGGGTCATTCTTTTTTAGATAATTTCGATTGACATTTAATGTTACATTTATCGTTACATCGAGGCCCCAGTTCTCTCATTTACGTTAATTTTACAGTTTTTCTAGTGTATTCTTGGTCAGAGTTCCTCAGTTTCTTCAAAATATTAATTCTGGAAACACTTGGATCTCTTTGTCTCTTCTTTCCAAGATTTTTCTTCTTTGGGAATTTTTTCTTAGCAGACGTATCTAATAATAAACTAATGCCTTTGATGCATGAAGGGGTTTCCGCTGTTGATGCTTCTTGAACATGTAATCCACTGTGAACATCAGGTACCTTATTTTTATCAGTGGAAGTTAGTTCACTCGTAAATTATATAGATGTTACAATGTTTTTATAAAAATATTCATCAATTATAGAAATTAATAGTATTGGTAACATTGGTTACACAGTTTTTTCCACAGAGTGATTCAACATTTGCACTTACAATGAGGTTATTTTATTAAAAAACTTTATATTATTTATAGGTCTGGATCCCGCGTATGAAAAAAAAGTTGATTAATAGCAAGCTGAAAATTTGTTATTAGCTTAAGGGTGTCTAGTCGGACAAACATTAATATATGGGAACACTGGAACAAGGGAAGTTTTAACTGTGGAACAGGTTAAAAATTTGGAACGGTCAGACCACGAAAACGGCACATGTATTTTGTACGACAGAACAGACTTAAACTCTACGAACAGAGAGTTTTGATTGGCGTTTTAATGAGTGGAACATGTAGAATATGTCAAATGACAGGAATTATGACAGGTGATAAATAGCAGTCTGATTTTTGCATGAGAGTTTAATCTCTGTTCGGAGAGTTTATGTCTGTTCTGTCGGACAAAATAAATGTGCCATTTTCGTGTTCTGACCGTTCCAAATTTTTAACCTGTTCCATAATTAAAACTGCCCCTGTTACAGTGTTCCCATATATCAAAGTTTATCCGACTAGACACCCTTAAGCTATTAACAAATTTTCAGCTTGCTATTAATCAACTTTTTTCCCATACGCGGGATCCAGACCTATTAGGTACATAAGATAGGATAAAAGTTTTTAGATCAGAATGAAAGTTGTCCTTTATAGATGTCATTTAAGCAATAGTTGAAAACATTATAAGTGGAGTTATAATGTTATTCATATCAGGTGTAGTTGTGATCTAAAATTTAAATTGCATTAAATTTTTTTGTAGGCTTAACAGATAAATCAAAATGTTAATATAGAGGACAATGATGCATTAGCGACTGGCATATCATCTCATATGGACAACACCACAGGACAGTTTTTTTTATATTTGAACAATTGAGCTTCGCTTCAAAGAAAGTTGGACGCCTTGAAAAAAAAATTGGAAACTCAGTGTTTGGACTTACGGAAGATATTGAAAATGCTATAAAGTAGGGATATTATACGGGATTTGTATATACTTTTGTAAATAATATATTGTATGATATTTTAAAAGAAAATAATGAGTACCACTAGTGTTACTACAAATGGCTAGTGATTTTAGTAAGTAATTTTGCCAATTTTGTAAAATTGGCAAAAAAAAATTTCTAAATTGTTAATAATTTTGCCAATTTTCGCAAAATTGGCCAAAAACAAAAAAAATATCTACTAAAAACACTAGCCAGTTGTGTCTGAGTTTAGCGAACCGATTATAACTCTTGTTAAATTAAGGTTAAGTTTGCACTTTTGACTTACCTACTGATTTAAAAATATTTTTGTCATCCTGTAAGTTGGAAACATAATATGGAAAACTTTTTTATTATTCATTTTACAAAAAATAGTTGTTCTACATAAAAGGTTCTGCAATATCTAGAATCTATGATTCAACCATCAGATAGTAAATTTTATAGGTAATATACAGGGTACGTCAAAAAAATATAAATTTCACTCAACAGAAAAGTAGCTTTATTTTTACAATATTGAACATTGTTATTATGAAAAGTTAATTGGAATTAGAACTATATTCTAATATGCAATTACATCCTTTTATTTGAAAAAGAAATAATTTTCTGTTATTTCAATTATGGTAACTTTTGTTATTAATTTTACGAAAGAAAAATTATTCTTTATAGAATGTTCTGCATGATCTAAAACCTAAAATATAACCATCTTATATCAAATTTTATCAATTTTGTATGAGGTATATAAAAAAATGTTTTTTTATGACGACAAAGAAGTATAACTTCTTACGTGCGTACACAAGTACACACACTCTTTTTTTATATCTGACTTACCTTAAAGGTGATCGTGGTATTGGACCTACGTGTGTTACGTTTTCTTCGGCACTTGTTTTCGAGCTACGAACCGTTCACTGTTTACACTATTTTATTTATTTATCCCACTTTACAATATTTGTTGTTTTGGACGTTTGTGCTTCCACCGGTGGAAAGCGTCGTACCTTAGCATCTCTCGCAGTATTGGGCTTGGGTGGTGCTCCAGTTCTGCAAATTTTACCCTGGCCTTGTCTGTCATCATCTCCGTGACTCTTACTTGCTGTAGTTCTCTGAAGAGGAATCGTTCGGCTACGTATTTTGGTACTTTGGCTGCTTCTCTTAGGCTGTTGTTGTGGACTGCCTGTATCTTCTTTTTTGTTGTATTACACACGTGTCCCCATGCGAGAGATGCGTACGTTAGTATCGGAAGTATTATGCTATTTATGAGCCTTATTTTAGTCTTCAGTCTTAGTTTACTTTTCTTTCCTGTTAGTCCTCTTAGTGTTGCTCTTGCCATGTTGGTTTTTTGGACTGTGGCTTCTACGTGTTTCTTGAAGGTTAGGCGTTTGTCCATGATGACTCCTAGATATTTGGCTTCGTCTTTCCACTCGATGGGGGTGTTCTGCACCGTCAGTTGTTCTTCTGGCTGTTGTCTTCCTTTCTTATATAGTACCGCTTGCGTTTTCTCGGAGTTGATGGCTATCTTCCACTTTAGACTCCATTCTTCTATGTGTTCTAACGCTGTTTGCAGGTTGGTCACTGCTATGTCTACGTGTCTACGTGTCTATGTTTGGCCGCTATCGCTGTGTCGTCTGCGTAGAGGCTCATAATGGTACCCGGAGTTCTAGGTACGTCTGCGGTATATATTGTGTACAGTAGGGGTGACAGGACTGCTCCCTGCGGTACCCCAGCTTCCGGGCTCCCGAGCTCGGACAGGGCTTGTCCTATCCGAACCCTGAAGCTCCGGTCGCCCAAGTACGAAGAGATCAGCCTCGTCATCGCCCCGCTGTACCCATAGCCTCGCATTTTATATATGAGCCCCTTATGCCATACTCTGTCGAAAGCTTTGCTTACGTCCAGGAATGCTGCTCCAGTGTACTGCTTGTCGTTGAAACCAGCTGCTATGTGCTCAGTTAGTCTGAGTACTTGTAGCTCACTGGAGTGCTCTGCTCTGAATCCAAATTGAGCTTCTGGGATTATCTCTAGTCTGTTTGTTTCCGCTTGCAGTCTTCTGAGGATGATTCTTTCCACTATTTTGCTGATCGCTGGGAGTAAGCTGAATGGCCTGTAGTTCTGCGGGAACGTGTGGTTTTTGCCAGGTTTTGGGATCATGATGACATGGGCCTCTTTCCATCTGTTTGGGAATCTTTTGTATCTTAATATCGCATTCACTATGTTTGTAAAATACACTATAGCTCTTCTGGCAAGGTATTTTAGGGCTCTATTTGATATTTCGTCTAGACCAGGCGCTTTTCTCGGTGAACTGTTTCTTATGTGTTCGTTTATTTCTTCCGGTGATGTTGGGGGGATGATGTCTTCTGGATCCTCTGGTCTTTCTTCTTGCTCTTCGACTTCTTCTAAGAAGTCGTCGTCCTCGTCTTCATGGAAGTTTAGCATGCATTCACTTTCGAGTGTGGACCTCATCGCCTCAGCTTTTTCTTCTATGGAGTATACCATGCCGTTTGCTCCATGTAATGGGGGGATGGGTTTTCTGTCGCTTCTTAGCATATTCTGGAGCTTCCAGACGTTTTTCATGTTTGTCTGATTCTTCCATCTCTTGTACGAAGTTGTCCCATTTTTCGCTGCGGTGTAGTCGAAGAGCCGTCATCACCTCTCTGTTTAATGTATTTGCCCAGGTTTTATCTACTCTGTTTCTCGTTCTTCTGGCTATTTGCTTCGCTCTGTTCTTTTCCCTTATAAGATCTTTTACTTCTTGTGGTATGTCTTTGAACCTTCCCGTATGGATTTCGACTTCTTCTACCGTTGTGCTGTTTCTGAATGCTTCTTGTATGATGTTTTCTAGCTCTAGGACTTTTTCTTCTATTTGTTCTGGATCATTTATGGTTGGCACTATATTTATTCCTTCACTAACTAATCTTTTATAATTTGTTCACTTTATTTTCTTTTTAATTCTCTTCGGTTGGTTTGTTTCTTCCCATGTTATTAGTTCTAGTAGAATGGGGTTGTGGTCTGTGTTTCCTTCGTCTAGTGTGGTTAGGTCTGCTTGAAGTCCTAGGTTCTTAGCAACAACGATGTCTATATGTGTGGGGAGTCCATTTCCTGGGAAGTGTGTTGGATCTTCTGGGCCCATTGCCACTGTATCTTCGTTATTTTCTATGTAGTTGTTTAGTAGTCTTCCATTTCGGTTCGTAGCTCTATCATTCCAGTTGGGGGATCTCGCATTTAGGTCTCCTATTATTATTGTTGATTCGGCGATGTTTAGGAACGCGTCGAGGTCTGCATCCATTAATGGGTCTTGCGGTCTTACGTAGGCTGATGTTATTCTGACTGCGCCTTGCCTCATTTTCACTTCTATTGTTCTTGCCTCCATGTTTACTAGTGGTGGAGTCGCGAAACTTGTGTGTTTGATTCCCTTCTTGACTAGGATGGCTGTTCCTCCTGATCTTCTTGTGTGGTCGTTCCTATATACATCGTATCCAGGAAACTTTAGGTTGAAGTTGTTGGTAAGCTTCGTTTCCTGTATGACTAAGATGTCCATCTCGTATCTGTTGGCGAGTTCGTCTAGAATGTTCTGGTTTGTTGTTATGCCGCCCGGATTCCAGGAGCCTATCCTCAAGTATCCCCTGTCTGTCAGCATTACTTCTGTGCCTCCCCGGTGCCCAATATCACTTCTTTGACTACCTTAGTCACAATACTGGTGACCATTATGACTAGGTAATCTTCGTCTGGGAGCGCTGTGTTGTTCTGCGTGGCCTGGGCGAGGAAACTCCGGTTGCTTGCGGTCGTCTTTGCTGTGTTTGTTGTGGCCTCTTTGGTGGTGGTATTCCCCATGTTGGGCACCTGAGGCATCCTCGGTAGTTGGCTGAGTGGCTGCCTTTGCAGTTGGCGCAAGTTGCTTTAACTTCTCTGTCACGTTTGCACTGTTTTGTTGGGTGGTCTTCACCGCACTTAACACACTTAGGATCTTTGTGGCACGCGTTCTGGGCGTGATGGAAGCCCTGGCAGTTAAAGCACTGCGTTGGTCCGTTTGCCTTACGTAGGTCCTCTACCACGACCTTCATGTGGCACAGGTTGGTTATCCGTCTGGCTTCCTCGACGTCCCCGTGGTCCAGAGTCAGGACGAACATTGGAAGCTGTCTCTTGGGGCCGGCTCTGGTGGACATGTTTTTCGCTGAATGACAGACAATATTATATTGTGCTGCCATTTCGTCTTTTATTGTTTCTTCTGTGGAGTTTGTTGGTAACCCTCTTAAAACCACTCTGGGTTTTCTATCCTCGTCCAACGGGAAGGCTATCCATTGTAGCCTCTTGTTTTTGTCCTTGGCGTCATATACTTTCGCATAATCTTCCACTATCTTGACCATGTTGCTGTAATCTTCGGGGCTTTTAGCTTGTATGAGGGTTTCCCTACCTCTCCTGGAGATCTTGTTAATCGTTATGATTTTATGTTTTTGGGCAATGCTGAGGATGGCCCCTGTCTCGCTCACGCTCTGTAATTTTATTACAGGCGGTTTTCGGTGGTGTGTTACCTGTTGTTCAGGTAACACGGCGATATCTTCGTCTTGGTTGGTTTCCATCTGACATTCCGACTCCTGAGACACTGGGACGTCTTGGAGCAGGCGTACTACCACCTGCGCTCGTAGCTGGATGGGTTGGTTGGACTGGTCCTTCTGGCAGGAGCATTTCTATTGGGGGTGACTTGGCCCTCATCGCGTTGTTGGCTTGACGATCCCATGTCGTCAGTTCTGCGTTTTTGGAGGTAGATGGCAGTGCCAGGAAATCTTCTTTCTGTTTTGATTTTTCAATCGGTTTCTTCGCTTCGGCGGTTGGTTTGGACTTCTCCGTGCATGTCTTCTTGGCCTCGGTGGCTGGCTTCTCGGTTTGTGGCCTCGGTTTGGGCAGCTTGGATGGCTGTTTTTCCTGATGCTGGGACTTCTCAAGCAGCTTGCGAGTTTCTTTCAACTCTTGTAGTAGGTCGTCCAACCGGTTTGACATCTTCGTCATTTCTTCACTTTGGTGCGTCATTTCCTCTCTTTAGCGCTCGATTTCGGCCCATTGTCGCGTATTTTCTTCTTCTTTTCTTGCTATTTGCTCTTCAAACTTGGCACTCAGCTTTTGCATCACTTCCCTCGTGGCTGCTAATTCTTCTTTCGCGCTCTTTTCTTCTTCGCTCTCGGATTTGGTCAGAGTTCTTTTAGTAGTGCCTCTGCCTGCCGCATCTACCTCATCCTCTTCCATGTTCTCTGTTTCGCTCGGTTTGTCTTCGCTTTTCTTCGACTTCTTCTTCTTTGATTTTCTGGGCTTTTGGAATTCCCCATTATTCTGTGACCGCTGGTCGGTCGAGTATCCGTCGGTGTCGAGGACCTGAAAGAGATTAGTACCCTCTTTTCGAGAGTCCTCATGTGTCGGCGGGGTAGGCGCCTTGGAACGGGGGGGTGACCGAGATCTGACTCGGGACATCTTGGGTTTGGGGGCGATTGGTCCTATTTTAGACGAAGCCTTTTTGTCTGCCGACTGGTCCGACGCCACGTCGGCTTCAGGGTTGGCTCCCTGCACAAAGCGCGGTTGTTCACGTACCTAGACAGAACTAGGTACGGGATCCTCTTGACTTTCTCGTTCTACTGACCTAGGGGCCGGGGCTGCCCGATGTAGATTCCAAAGAACTACACCTTGCAGTGTCGATACCCTTACGGAGGTACAGTAGAAATCCCGTAACGGGCTCTCGTCGAGCCCGTTCTACTTTTTCCGCTAACCGATGTCTAGGTGTGGCGTCTCAGAGAATCCAATAAAATCAAATTCCCTAAGTTTCACCACATCCAGTCGATCGGCCTTTGCCTCTCCTTCTCGCCTCAGAGAGTGAGAAGCGCTCAACTGCTGTCTTACTTACATTCAAGACTGAACTGAAAAGTTCACAGTCGAGCCACTCTTACTTCTTCGGCTGCTGTCGCTGCTTTCCGCTCCGCTGCTCGCACGTCTTGCTGCTCCGGTGTCTGGCACCGGACTTTTTACTAACTAACTAACTTTTGAGATTCCTTGGATCCATATTGTTGGTGGTCGTCCTCGTTTTCTTTTCTCTGGTGGTACCCATTCTAATATCTTTTTGGGTAGTCTTTCTTCCCCCATACGTCTAACATGTCCGTACCATATTAGTTGTTGTTTTTCGATGTCTTCTATAATTGATCTTTGTGCTTTCATTTGTCTCCTGATGTCCTCATTTTTCACATGTTCTAATCTAGACTTTCCCGCTGCTCTCCTCCAAAAATCCATTTCAACTGCCAATAGGTTACCTTTAAGTTTTTGTGATAACTGCCACACTTCTGAGCCATAGACGATTACTGGTTTTAATATGGTATTATATATTCGTTTTTTCGTTTCCGGTCTTATATTTTTTGCCATAGTACTGAATTCAACGCACCTATAACTTGTTTTCCTTTGGTTATTCTGTCTTTTATGGCTTCATCACTTCTTCCTGTCTTTGTCAGTTTTACCCCCAAATATGTACATTGGTCACATTTCTTAATAGTTTCATCTTCTAAGTCGAGGTTACTATTTTCAAGAGTAACTAGACTAATGGTATTTATGAATGACAGTTTTATGGATTTCAAAAATGTGATTTCCATAAACTTTAATTACAACTTACGACGTTATTAATCAAAATTCAGAGTTGGCGCAATAATATGAAATAATTGTAATTTCGAGATGAATCTATTCATGTAATTTTTATTGTATTTGAGCAACATTACATTTTCCATAAGACGTGTGCGGGTGTCCTTTTAAAGATATTATACCGTATTACCTGGTTTAGTTTTAAATGCTCTGTATAATCTAGTAGCGACTGATCCATAGCGACTTTCAATAGCATCGTAAAGAGAACCGATCATTTGAACTACTGAGTTTTCACCGCCGGCTGTATTGCTTAAACCTTGATTACATATAACGAGTATTGTAGCGAGACAGTGTTCTCGGCCGAGTGCTCGTTTGGTATAAACATACTACCGAGTACTTGACCGAGCACTCGACCCAGTCATATGGCGAAACAGTCACTCGGATCTTGTTTTATTTACGAGGCCGAGTCTTCGACCTCCCACCCGTCAATCGTATACTCGCCAATACATTCGGTATATTGGCTTGATTACATGTAACGAGTACAGTGGCGAGACAGCAAACTGTTACTAGGAAGAGACAGTGGTTAGGGCGAGAGATGGTTTATACGTATTTTCAATTTTTTGAATTTGGAGGCAAGTCAGTTTCGATTCACAAAACAAGGAGTAGTGTACCTATGGATCGTGAAGCTAACATTAAAAATATATCAAATAGCTTATACCACTGCTTATACAAGAATTGACGGATATATTACTAGAAGGAGATAAGCCTCTTTGGACTATAGACAATGGATTTTAAGAAGACCAAATCACGGTACTCCCGATTTCTTCGATTAATTGATTTTGTATTTCTTGTTTATATGTCGAATTTGAATTTTTTATTTTATTTGGCTTCTTGAGTTTTAAAAGCAACAATATTTATTTCTTCTACAATCGATACATATGCTGCATCACGTTTTTGTTTATTTTTATACTCCAAAGATTTAAAATTTCATTTCAAGCACGGGTGTGACTTATAGAACTGAAGTAAACTGTATTGTCCTATCTGAGTTCCATTTGATAGCTATTTTTGAGAATCACAAATCACATTGATTAACACAAGTCATCTCCTCTGATGAAGTAGTAATGTGCACAGTTACACAACGAGTGTTGTTTACACATACCGAGTGGATTCTCGAGTATACGATTGAAGGGTGGGAGGTCGAAGACTCGGCCTAGTAAATAGAATAAAATCCGAGTGACTGTCTCGCCATATGACTGGGTCTAGTGCTTGGCCAAGTACTCGTTAGTATGTTTATACCAAACGAGCACTCGGCCGAGAACACTGTCTCGCTACAATACTCGTTACGTGTAATCAAGGTTTATTTGTAAACAACACTCGCTGTGTAACTGTGTATATTACCACTTCATCAGAGGAGACGACTTGTGTTAATCAATGTGATTTGTGATTCTCAAAAATAGCTAATAAATGGAAATCAGATAGGACAATAAAATTTAGTTCAATTGTATAGATAAGTAACATCCGTGCTTATGAAATTTCAAATCTTTGAAGTATAAAAATAAACAAAAACGTGATGCAGCATAAGATGTATCGATTGTAAAATAAATAAATATTGTTGGTTTTAAAACTAAAGAAGTCAAATAAAATAAAAAATTTAAATTCGACATACAGACAAGAAATAAAAAAATCAATGAATCAAAGAAATCGGTTGCAGCGAGATTTGGTCTTCTTAAAATCCATTGTCTATAGTCCAAAGACGCTTATCTCCTTATAACATATCCGTCAATTCTTGTATAAGCAGTGGTATAAGTCGTTTGATATATTTTAAATGTTAGCCTTATGATCCATAAGTACACTACTTCTTGTTTTTGTGAATCGAAACTGAACTGACTCGCCTCCAAATTCAAAAATTGCCAAATACGTATAAACCATCTCTCGCTCTCACCACTGTCTCGGCCTAGTAACAGTTTGCTGTCTCGCCACTGTACTCGTTACGTGTAATCAAGCCATTTTACTCTAGTTTCATCAGTGAAGAAAAATCTGTAAAACAGAAATATAATGTTATCTTATGTATGTATGTGTACGTGGCTTTACATTATTGGCTTCATATAATTAGAACAATGACGAATACGAGGGTTGTCTTTTTAGTTTTGCATATAGCCATAAAAACAAACAATATATTATAGACTTAAAGTACTTTTTCAAAGTATGTCCCACCAAGATCGATACATATTTGCATACGTTCAAACCAATTATTGGTAAAACAGTTATTCCAGTCTTCAGATGTCTGACACCTGCAAAATCGCTGTTTTAAAGACACCGATGGCTTCTTCTGGCGACTGGAATCGCTGTCCACGCATTGAATTCTTGATCTTTGGGAACATGAAGAAGTCGTTGGGACTTAGGTCGCGGCTATACGGCGGACGGTATAACAATTCGATGTTTTGAAGCTTCAAAAACTCGTATGTCTTTGGGTAGTGTGAGCAGTTACGTTGTCCTGATGTAGGATGATTCGCCGTTGTGTGTTGCTTTGTCGGAGTTTCGCGATAACTTCTGGTAAACAAAAGATTATATACAAATCAGAAGTAACCGTTCTTCGATGTTCCAAAGCAATTGTTGCCACATGACCAGATTTTAACACAACAGTTGCGACCATTTTCTTTGACACACTTCGAGAACGGATCCCTGTTGTTGGTTTTTCCTCATCGTGAAACACCCACACAGCGGATTGGCGTTTATAGAAGTTATACTTCTTTGGGCGCGTTGGGAGTAAATTTATATGTGAGCGAATTCATCAAAAGTCTTGGTCCTGGGCGCAGCTGAAACGTTAAACGTGATCTGATTGGGTAATTACACTGACCTGCCAATAATTGTTCAATATGTCGGTTATGGGTAAACAAATGTTGTGTATATTAGTTTTTATTGTTGTGAGGGCAGAGAAAAAAGCAAGATTATAATTGTAGTGACTTTTAAATAGTTTTTAAAAGCAACAGGTACGTACTTAATTGTAAATGTTTCAGTATCGTAATAAAAAATTACATAGGTACCTACCCAGCAAATAGACCGACGTGTTAATTACGTGAATTTTGGGTACATTTGTCACCCATATACGTAAATTGCTTACGTGAATTTCACGTGAAAATTTGGTTGGAATGTCACATTGAAAATACGTCTTTAAATTACGTGAATAACTCGTCTTCAATAGACATATATGGTGGCTCCTAACTTCTGAGCCACCTTAGATAATTAGGGGTTGGTTACCCCCTACCATAAGGGTTGATGAAATAACTCGTATCACAGTAGATGCATTTATTCTTATAAGTCAGAGTACTAACGGTAAAGAGCTGGTGGTACGTTAATTCTCAGTAGCTGTGATGTTTTCCCTTTGGGATCTCAAATATTAATGACTTACTGTTCGCGATGGAATTAGAACTAATAATCGGTATTCTCCTGTTTATTGTTTTGGTATATAATGAAAGTAAGATTGTTTTGATTAAAAGCGCTGAGTCGACTAGGTTATAAAAATAATGAATACTATTATTATTTCAAACCGACCTTGGTCAAACCTAAACTGTTACACCGATATGTGCTAATGTAGGTCGATCGTATTTACTATAAGCAAATGTAGTTTGTTTTGCTATAGACATTTTTAATTATTAAAAGGATTTGTTTTAATAAGAAGATTACTAAGAGATGCCGTGCATCCCAACACATCTTCCTTTCCTTCCGAAAATTTTCTGACTACGGAAAAGGAAGAAAATTTTTCTATTAGTACCACCACCTGCTTACTGCGTTTTAATAAATACAATATATACATTTTTTATTTCCTATAAATAATAATTAAATACAAAAAAAATAAAAATGTTCGTTATCGACATTGTTCCCGTTTCACTTGTCACTCACTGTGTTCTCGGATTGTAAGCATATAATCTATTCTTATGTATTTCCCTGATTTTATTGTTTTCCAATCTGATCTTACAATTAACATTATTTACCTCTGTTATTGTGAAGGGGCCTACATAAAGACTATCAAACTTACCATTCTCTTCCCTTTTTACCAGGACTAGGTCTCCTATTTTAAAGTGTTGTGGTGTTGCTTTGAGCTTATTCTTTTCTTGTCGCTTTTTTTTGTGCTTTAGTAAGAAGGTTCTAGCTCTCTCGTGTGCGCTTTGTAGTTTGTAGCGTAACTCATTGTAGTAAGCATCTATATTGTAACATGGTTGAATTTCCTGTGTAAGGTCTTCTGGTAGGTTAACCTTCCTGCCATATAACAGTTCAAACGGTGTGTAACCATGATACGCGTTAGGGGTTGTATTGTAGCAGTATGTGAACATCCTGCAACACACATCCCAATTTTCTCTGTCTTCGTCTATGAATGCTCTTACGTACTCGTTTAATGTTCTGTGTAGTTTTTCGCAACTTCCAATGGACTGTGGATGGTATGCCGTTGAGAAATTGTGCTCTATTTTTAGTAGCTTTGTTAGTTCCTGCATTACTTCATTTTTATATTCTGTGCCTTGGTCTGTTCTTATTTGCTTCATGAGTCCGTATGTTGGTATGAAATGATCAAAAATTCCTCGGGCTATTGTCTCTGCTTCTTTATTGCACACGGGTATACTGACCGCGTATTTCGTAAGCTCACATAACATTGTTATACAGTATCTATTACCTTCGTTACTTTTAGTGAATGGACCTATCGTATCTATGTATACTATGTCCCATGGTTTCGAAGAAGTGTCCGATATCACGTATTCTTTGACATGTGTTCTATTCGGTTTGTTAATTTGACATTCATGACATTGTTTAACGTATTTTCTTACGTCTTTTTCCAAATTTTTCCATCTGAATCTTGCTTTTAGACTCTTTATTAGTCTATTTTTCCTTAAGTGTCATCCGAACATCGGATGATTATGATATTCTTCTATTAACCTGTGTTTTTCTTTGTCATCTTCTATTGTTTCTGGTACTTCACATATGTATATTTCTACATTCTTCAATATTTCGTTTCCTTGTTTAATAAATTCCTCAATTGTGCACACTTTAAAAATAATATCGTTTACGTATATTTTTACTTTACGTACTGCATTCTCTACCGCCAGCTTATCAAGCTGTGCCAACATTTGGTTTAAATCGAGATGATTGAATCCTGTGGCTATGCTCTTGCTGCACTTTATTTTGTTTTTGACCCTAATGCTCAGTCTTGGTGAGATTAGTTCTGCTCCAAAAGACAAAATTGGTAGTCTATGCGCCTCTAAATTATTTAGTACCTTTCTTACTGTTTGTTTGGGGGCTTCTGGCTGTAGTGCGAGTTCACTTTCTGCCTTCGTTTGCCTTGCTTCCTTCTTCTTTTCTCTTGCTTGAGCTCGTGTTATAGCTAATATATGGGTATTGTCTATGTATAGGTTCTTTAGTTGATGTAATGTTATTCTTGAAAGGCTATCTGCATAGTTATTTTTCCCTGTTATATACTCTATTTCGAAATCGTATTCCTCTAAATCTAATCTGATTCTTGTAAGTTTCGAAGTTGGTTCTTTCATTGCAAATAAATGTGTTAGTGGTTTATGATCCGTTTTTACTAAAAATGTTGGTGCTCCATATAAATAACATTTGAAATGATTAATTCCCCAATGAATCGCTAGTAATTACTTAACAATTATAGGTTTATTACATTCTCCTTTATTGAAACTTCTTGATGCGTATGCTATTGGTAGGTCTATTCCGTTATAATCCTGACTTAAAATTGCTGAACAACTCTCGTTGGATGCGTCTGTTGTTAGGATGAATTGTTTATTGAAATCTGGATATTTTAGGATCGGTGGCTTCATCAGAGATGATTTAAGCTTATTGAATGCTTTTTCACATTCTTCTGACCAAAAAAATTCTACTCCTTTTCTTGATAATCTGTTGAGTGGTCTGCATATTTCAGCAAAATTTTGAATAAAACGTCTATAATAGTTACAATTACAAAATGCTACGAATCTTTTTGTTTCTTCCGCTGTCTTAGGTGTCGGGTATTGTTCAATCGTTGCATATTTCGCTTTGTCTGGTGATACTCCTTCCTGAGAAAGATCATGTCCTAAATATGTTACTTCTCTTCTAAAAAATTGACATTTTCCTGGGTTAAGTTTCAAATTGAATTTTTGACATGTCTCGAATGTCTTTTTCAGGTTGTCTAGGTGATGTTTTTCAGATATTCCTATCACTACTATATCGTCCATGTAGAGAAATGCTTTGTCTGGTGTTAATCCCGAAAATGCTATTGACATCATCCTTGAAAAGCTATTTGGGCTTACATTTAATCCAAAAGGTAATCTGGTAAATTGAAATGCTCCATTTTCTGTGCTAAACGATGTGTATTTTCTCGATGATTTTTCTAATGGTATCTGGTGAAAACCTGACATTAAGTCTATAACTGAAAACCATTTTGCTCTTCCTAGTTGATCTAGTATCGAGTCTATCCTTGGTAAAGGAAATTTGTCTGTGACTATTTTCTTGTTCAGTTGTCTAAAATCTATGCATAATCTCCATGCTTTATTTCCATCTATCGCCTTTTTCGGTACCAGCACTACTGGGCTGTTGTATTCTGATGTAGACGGTTCTATTATTCCTTGGTCTCTCAGTTTTTGTACTTGCCGGTTTAATTCCTCTGTTTGTGCATGAGGTGTCCTATAGTTTTTAATGTATACCGGAGTTTGGTCTTTAACTCTCAGTTTCTGCTCGTAGAAGTTGTTACATGTTAGCATGTCATGCCTTAGGGCGAATATATCTGAATAATCTTCACATAAAGATACTAACTTATCGCGGAATGTCTAACTTCAATGATTCCCGTAATTCCTTTTTCCTATCCTTGCTGTCGTTGATCAGTCTATATATGTTGAATAATTTAATGTCTAATGTTTTGATTGCGTTTGTCTCTACTTTTACTGTTTCGTAGGTTGTGTTCAAAATTTTGATGTACTGATTATTACTTGAAATAATTGCTCTCGCTATGAATATTCCTGGTTGTATTTCCTGTTGTTCCACTATCCTGTCATTCTTCAGCGTTTGAAAAATTTTTACGACTCTGTAAATTTCACATCTAGGCGGTATTATTATCGTGTCATTATCTATATTATCCAAAATGTTTGTACTAATGTAACAATAGTTGTCCTCTTTAATGTGCATTTTAAGGTTAGCGTAGTCTAGTATGCATTGAAAGTTTGAAATAAAGTCTCTCCCAATGATTCCGTCGGTTGGAATAGGAAAGCTAGGTTCCACTAACTGAAAGGTATGCTCAAATCGAGATCCTTTTACTTCTAGTGTTGTTTCAACTTCTCCCATTGTTTGTAATTCTCCTTTAGTTACTCCTTTTATCTTCGCTTTTGTGTTTGGTTTCACATGTTCCTTCATAAAATCTTGTGAACATTTCAGTATTGAAATATCAGCTCCTGTGTCTATGATAAAGGTATTTGTGTTTTCTAGGATTCCTGTTTTCATTCGTACAAAATTCGTTAGGTTTAAATCGAAGTTGTAAATATTATATTCCACTTCTGACTGTGTACTTTCCTTGTTTCGTTCATTCAAAACCCCAACTGCTGGTTTTCTGGTTCCTCTTGGCTGTCTTCTAACTGAAGTAGCCTTACGTTTCTGTTACGTCCTCCTCTCTGGTTCCCTCTGTACTTTTGGTTGTTGAATTGTCTATATCCTCTGTTGAAATAATTCCGTTGGTTTCCTGTTTCTTCTCCTTCGTTCCGTTGTCCGAAGTTATTTCTTCTTCCTCTGTCGTATTTGTTATGGTATCCTCTTCGGTATTGCTGTTGTCCTCTCCTATTTTCATAATTCGTCCTATAATTGAACACTCTTCCCTGTGTGTTCTCCTCTGTCGTATCAATCGATAAAAATTTAGATACTACTTCCTGCGGTGTTGTGAAATTACCTGCCTCCAGTATTAACTTAGCTCTATCCGTATTAACATTTCGTTTCATTGTTGCTACGACTGTTTCCGTTGTGTATTTTTTCGCTAGCTCCAATGGCATTCCTTCCGCTATGTATGCTACCTTCAACTGTTCCGCTAATTCCTCTACTTCGGATGCGTACACTGCTGCATCTTTGTTTCCTTGCCTTTTCTTTGCTAACTTGTCTATTATCGTTTTCGGATTGTCGCCTCTTAATTCCTTCTTCAGTGCCGCTGCTATAAGTGGGATCGTATCCTCTGTGGTTATCAGGTTTCTAGCCTTATTAGTCAATCTTGTTTTTATTAATGTTATCGCTGTTTCTTCATGTCCTTCTGCTATTTTTCCAAGTAACTCTAATGCGTCCAAAAATGGTTCTAGTTTCCTTGCGCTTCCATCAAACTCGTTGGGCAATACCTTGCTTGCAATATTCAAAAATTCGTTGATTGTCAGAGCCATGTTTAATATTTTTATATCTTGTTTTATGTCGCTTTTTTCCTCTTTTATTTCCTCGTCAATTTTTTCCTCTATCTCCTCGTCACTTTTTTCCTCTTCTACTTCTTCGTCGCTTTGTTCTTCCTCTATTTCCTTGTCGATTGGTTGGTGTATTGAACTTGGAACTACTGTTCTTAAGTTTACAGCTTGAAATGAGCGTATAACCTTGTCTCTTATTTTTCCGAAATATTTGTTGCACGCTTCTCTTTGTTTGTCCGATAGCGCTTCCCAATTTTTCTTCGTTAAATGTGTGAATTTGTTATACAATTTAATTAGCTGTGTCGTTACTTCTTCTTGTATATCCTTAGATTTAGGTACTTTCTTCTTCAAGACCCTTCTACTTTGTCTTGTTACTTCTTGCGTAATCTCCTCAACTATTTTGATGAAGTCTTCCCAAGTAACTTTGTTGCTACTCATTTATTCATAATTTTCCTTATTCCTGTACCCGTAACGAACGCATAAATTTGACAGTTAAAATGTTATGTCAAAAATAGTAAAAATATAGTAAATTGCAATAAAAAATCATTATATCAATCAATATAAATCACCATTAAAAAGCAGTAGACCAATAAAAATGTACTAAAAATCAGTAGGTCAAATAATAAATGGATAAAAGTCAATAAAGATAAAATATATGTTGGTAAATATATAAAAATCATATATTTATTTTATTTAGCGTATGGCTTAAGTATATCACAGAATATATTTAGATTTATGCATTATACAATGCATCACAAACAGATGTCCAATTTTTTTATATATTCGATTGACCCTTCGGTTGCCATTACAAAGTCTATAGGGTCGCCTGTGTATGCTCTGCGTGGGCAGTCCTGAACAATGTGACTGATCGTCTGTCTTGCAGCGCCGCAGTCACAAGAAGGCGAGGGGAGTTTACCCCATCTGTGGAGGGAGTCGGCGCATCTTCCACAGTTTGTTCGAATTCGATTAAGGGCTGCCCAAATCTTACGGGGACGTTCAAATTCGCCAGGTTTCCCTATGATGTCCGGTAGAGTATGGTATGGTAATGAGGATCTGTCCTACTTTCCCAATCTTCTCTCCATCGGGTATTTAAGTCAAAGTTGGATTGCTGCAGCGCTTGAGCAGATTGTAGAGGGGGTAACCTGGATCGGAGACGGTTTCCAAGAATATCGGGGATGTCGTTGTGGACTAGAAGCTGGCGACTGTCCATTATTTTGTTATATTCTTTAACCAATGCATGTACGCGGCGTAGGTTGGGTGGTGCTATATTACTAAGGGTAGGTAGCCACATTGTAGGGGTGGGCTTAATTGTGCCTGTTATCATACGCATAGTACGGTTTAGTTGGGTGTCGACCAGGTGGGTATGCCTGCTATTTAGCCACACTGGAGCACAGTATTCTGCCACCGGATATATCAGGCCAAGAGCAGAGGATCTTAATGTTGCTGCTGTGGACCCCCATGTAGTGCCGCAGAGTTTCTGTATTATATTGTTGCGTGTTTTCAATTTTGCTGCTGTTTTCGTCAGGTGTTCTCTGAATGTGAGCGTTCTGTCTAGAGTAACCCCAAGGTATTTCGGGTATTTATTGTGTTTTAACAGCTTGTTATTAAAATACACTCGTAATTCTCTGTTTGCCAACTTGTTGTTTAGATGAAAAGCTGATACTTCAGTTTTTGTAGTACTTGGCTGTAGTCTCCATTTCTTAAGGTATTCGCTGAGGATGGATAAGTCATTCGTGAGAGTGATTTCTGTAGTTTCTAAAGATTGGTGGCTTGTTGCAAGGGTCCAGTCGTCAGCATATCCAAACTTCCGAGATTCGGTTTCAGGCATGTCAGCAATATAGAGGCTGAAAAGTAAAGGGGCAAGGACAGAACCCTGTGGAAGACCATTGTTAAGTTTCATCTGTCTACTCGTCTCCTTTCCCATTATAACCTGGAAGGCTCTGTTGGTCAGCATGTTGTCAATGAGGTTAATTATCTTTCTGCAGGGGATAATGCGGGCCAGTTTATATATTAATCCCTGTCTCCAAACAGTATCATATGCTGCTGTTAGATCTATAAATACTGTTGCTGTCTTTTGTTTCTTTTGAAAACTAGCTTCTATAAAAGTTGTTAATGACAGCACTTGGTCGGGGACAGTTTCTAGTATCCTGTGACTAATTCTGTTGAGGAGAAGCTTTTCTAATAGTTTATATACCATGCTGAGTAGAGCTATGGGGCGGTAGTTTTCTGGCTTATCGTTTGATTTGCCCGGTTTCGGAATTGCAATTATCTTTGTTCGCTTAAGTGAGAAAGGAATGTTACCTGACTGAAGTATATCATTAAAGAACATTGCAAGCCACTGTTTCGTGTATGCACCACTGTGTATCAAGAACTCTGGATGGATACCATCAAAGCCAGGTGCTTTACCTGATTTCATTTCTTTCAGCGCATGTGTGATTTCAGAAATAAGTATTCTTGCTGAATATTCGGAGTTCGTTCTGTTCATTTGTTTTAATGCCCTTAAGTCTCTTTTCACGTTGGTAGTATGTGTTCGACCTCGTGGAGCTCTGGATAGAGATACTATATGGGAGGCAACCTTGTTAGGAGACATTTTAGACTCTCTGGATTCCAGCTGGTTAGCTCCTCCAATTTTCCGCAACAAGGACCATGCCTGCCGGCTTGATTTTTTGAAGTCAAGGTTTTCTACAGTCTTTATCCATTTTTGGCGTCTAGCTGTATCGATTTTGTGTAAAAGCTCATCGGCTATTTGTCGGTCACCACTTTCGAGAAACTTCGTGTATAAGTCTTCACATGTTTCAGTCCATCCAGGCACATATTCTTTGCGATACCCCCTAGGGATGGTTTTCTTGGCAGTGCTTATTACTGCGCCCACAAATCTCTCATAATGTTTGCTGGTTGGAGGGACCCAGCTCAAGGTCCGGTCTAGTTGTTCAGAGAACTTCTTCCAGTTTGCTTTTCTAAGATTCCACCTGGGTCGAGGATATGATCTAATTATTGGAATTGATATTCCGATGGTGATAAGCACCGGACGATGTTGAGTATGTGGGAAGTCTGCAAGGACACTTCTCGCAGTTGTTAGTGGTCTGTCATTGGTATCTTTTGAGACAAAACATAGGTCTGGGTTATATTCTTTTCTCCATGCAGCTGATTTAAATGTTCCTCTGTCTTTGGCATCAAAAACTAGATATGTGTTTTGCTCTTCGGACCATTCTACTAGTGCCTCCCCATTTTCATCATTCGTGGTGTACTTCCACATTTCGTGGTGGCTGTTGAAGTCGCCGATGTATATAGTAGGATGTGGATGAGTCTTTAGCACTTCTGAGTTCCATGTAGTGGCTGGAGGTTTGTATATGTTAACTACGGTAATATCTCCAATCTTGGTGACTACTTCATGTATATTATTTTCATTGGAAGCAGAAAGTAGAAAACCATTTTCTATATTGCAGCGAATGTAGGTTGCGACGCCGTAATGTTTATCATAGGTGGCTCCCAGTAAATCGTAGCCAGGTATCTTTCCCCTTAAATCAAGCTGGACTTTGTCTTCAGTATGGGTCTCTTGTATGGCAACCAGGTCAAAATCATATAAAAATTGTAGCATTGCGTCCTATAATAACTAATATCAGGGTTAAAAAAAATCCTTATAATACCAATAAGGCAATTAAAAATAGAATAGTTAAATAAAAATAGGTAAAACTTAAAAGGTTATGTGCATCTTAAATTACAATTACGTTAATATTACTTTATACTTTATATTATACGAATCAGGACTAATATCATAAAATACTTAATTATTATACGAATCAGGAAATACCATAAAAATAGCTAATATGGACTTACCACTTTTACACTTCAATGTTCGCTGTTGATCTCGCCAGTCCACGATGAATGTTCCTTTTGAGGTTCCTTCTGTGGGCCTTCCATAGTGACCACGCCAATCTAAGAATCAGAACAGCCGTAATTATGTAAAGCAGCACCTTCAGCTCCGTATCGGGTTTGACGTCCTTATTCTTGACGATAAAGTTGCTGTTCACTACTCCATTCTCCTGGAGTTCTTCCTTGGACGACTTTCCTCCCATCCTTGTTCCGTTTACCAGTCCTGAGTTCTTCCCTGGTCTTGGATCGCCATATGGTGGCTCCTAACTTCTGAGCCACCTTAGATAATTAGGGGTTGGTTACCCCCTACCATAAGGGTTGATGAAATAACTCGTATCACAGTAGATGCATTTATTCTTATAAGTCAGAGTACTAACGGTAAAGAGCTGGTGGTACGTTAGTTTTCAGTAGCTGTGATGTTTTCCCTTTGGGATCTCAAATATTAATGACTTACTGTTCGCGATGGAATTAGAAATAATAATCGGTATTCTCCTGTTTATTGTTTTGGTATATAATGAAAGTAAGATTGTTTTGATTAAAAGCGCTGAGTCGACTAGGTTATAAAAATAATGAATACTATTGTTATTTCAAACCGACCTTGGTCAAACCTAAACTGTTACACCGATATGTGCTAATGTAGGTCGATCGTATTTACTATAAACAAATGTAGTTTGTTTTGCTATAGACATTTTTAATTATTAAAAGGATTTGTTTTAATAAGAAGATTACTAAGAGATGCCGTGCATCCGAACACACGTATTATTTACCTTAAATAGCAATAAAATGTTTCGGGAAATTCACGTTGCAAATATGTGTTGATTAACGTATCTTTTAGGGAATGTATATATTAGTATTCACGTGAAAGATACGTCCTCGGTTCACGTAAATAATTCGACCTTAATTAACTTATGAATCACATAATTATTATCCTCATATGATATAAATAAAACAAGCATAATATAAAGTATTAACAATGTATTTATTTAGTAGAATTTAGAGACTTTAAAACATTTGTCTTGTTAAATTATTATACAAGATAATGAACCAAAAATGGTACCGACCTAAAGACACATTAAAAAATTTGCCAACACAAAACACAACACAGGTCACTTTTTATTTCTAGGAGGACACTTGCGACACTTTCTTGTTTTTTCTAATTGCATCATCGACGGCACTTCAACCCTCGAGCAGTGAGGTAAACGTTAATACGAAAGACATTATTATCAATAAGCCCGCCTAAAATAAAGCGAAGGAAATAAAGCTCTTCACGTTTCACGGTTTCACGTTTCACTTTCACTCACTTTTTGTTTTGTTGTGAGAAATGTGAGAAGCTGATATTAGAGGTTATGATCATCGATTTTAAAAATCGATTATTTTTAAATTACAGTTAAACTATTCCACTTACTTTAAATTAGTATTACCTATTTTCTTTTTGTTTTTAAATTTCTTCTACTATTAACTAATTGGTCTTACTAAAAATTTATTTCAATACCAGAATAATATAAAAAAATAATCCTATCGAAACGTATCTATTATTTGATAAATCGATTAATTTAGTTTTCGAACCAACTATGTCAATCACGAACCGTGGTCACGTGATAGTATTTAAAGGAGGAGAAAGGCTTGGTAGTACGTCATCACCGCGCGCGATTTGAAAATTAGACTCAACATAATTTTAGCCCCTGTGATATTTTTAAGGCTATGGGTACATAATTCGCAAATATTTTACGTGTATCCCTACTTTTTCTGTCTTTACACGGCAAATTACGTGTAGTAACATTCACACTGGTGTGGATATGTAAACATTACTAGAATGTCATTGTACTTGAAAATGTCATCATTAATTTAAAGAGATGGGTTTTGAATGTTCTTGGATAACTGTTATTTTTATAATTGCAAATTCTTAATTCAGTTAATAAATGTGATAATTTATTCATTAACTATGTATTCAGTGATTGTAATAATTTATTTGTACAACAAAGACTAATATTCAATCGAGAAAAGAGGAAAAGTGTTAAAGTGATTTTTTAATAATATATTGTTTTGGAACGCTTACAATTTTGAACATCTTTAACAACAAAATACTTAAATCGCAGAATATATTATTATCCTGATGTATTCTCTGCTTGGATCTTCCACAAATAATACACAATAAATAACTTTTTATTAAGTTCACGTCTTAAATCAATTATTTATCAAATACACTATATATCAATAATATTTAATCAATAACTCAACATATTCCCGATGCAATGTCAAATATTTAAAATTGTCACTGATTGTCAGTGTCTGACTGACAATATATGCTGACAATATTATATTCGGCTGAGTGCGTTGTAAGACAAAGATAGATTTGGAAAATATTACCACGGCATTGTGTTCATTTTTTTCGAATCCTGAAAAAACCAATAAATATTTTTGAAAAATTTAAACGCAGAATGAAAGACTAAATTATTACCGAGGGCCGAAAGTCCCTTAGAATAAATAAAAAGCTTATTTTGAATGATATATTTGAAATTAAAAATCACACTAAATTTTCTCTTAGTTTTTAACCCCTGTAACTTATTAAAATAAACATTATAGAAGTTCTCAGGGACTTTCGGCCCTCGCTAATAACGTAATCTTTCATTCTGCGTTTAAATTTTTCAAAAATACTTATTAGTTTTCTCAGGATTCGAAAAAAATAAATCCCCATTTGAATAGCATTGCAGCCGAAAATACGTACCGATCCTCTTAAATAAAAAAATAGCGTCAAATCAAGGTTGGATTGAAATAGTTATACTAAATGATTTTAAAAGCGAAATCATAAACTTTTTGTTTAAATATTGGTATTATTTACATTACTTTTACGTGAAATACATCTAATTTTTCGACGTCCATAAAATACAGTGAGTAAAATTCAAGCGATACGTATTTAACCAACACCGTTGTAAAATTTTCTTTTCCAAAATATTTCTCAAAATTTAACCAAAGGAAGTTATTTCTGTTTCGTTATTATTACGTGAAATAAACGTACCTTTGCGATGTAACCGACATTCACACCTATTATAAAAGACATGTACTATATTCGTCATTATGATTTTATATTATTCTAATGTCAAACATGTATAAAGGAAGCACTAATATATAGGTGAATGCAGGGCCGGACTGGCTCATCAAAAAGGCGCCAACCCAAATTCTAAAAAAGGCGCCAACCTAATCTCAGAAAAAAGGCGCCAGACACCCCACCCCCACGCTTCAATTTTTTACATCAACCTTTTTTGAGATCCTAATGCATGTACAGTAAATCAATATTGCTTGTGAATTTTTTTAAGTTATATTAAGTTTACTTTGGAATAAACTTATTACCTTGCCACAAAAATAAAATATAGCTTCAGTTTCCCAGTAGGTACCTATCCCTTTTAATCCGTTATACTCTTTGGTACTATCTGGAGGCTCCAAACAAATTGTTGAAAACTGTGAGTAATTTTCAACTACTGCTACAGAATAATATAAGTACTACTACTATCAGTTTACAGAGTTCTCCGACGCCTTCCGACTCTTAACCGCCCATTCTTCTCTATTTAACCATAGACGTGGGAAGATTTCTCTTTCCTCTAGTTCTTTTTCAATTCCCTTCCTCCAGTTTCTTCTCGGCCTTTCCCTTTTCCTTCTCCCTTAAGCTATCCACGTGAAAATCTGTTTAGGGATCCTGTCATCTGGCATTATCTATACATGGCCGTACCAAATTAGTTATGTTTTTATGTATCAACTATTGTATGTCTGACTTCCATAATTTCTCTTATTCTCTCATGTGGTATCCGATCTCTTCTTGATTTTCCTGCTGCTATTCTCCAGAAGTCCACTTCTGTTACCAGTAACATTTTCTTTGTTCTTTGTTTCAGTGACTTCACCGCCATATGTGATTACAATCTTAAGTATTGTATTGTATATGAGCTGTTTGTCCGCTTTAGATATTGTTTGGCCCCACATAATGCTGTTCATCATGGTTAATATGGCTTTTCTATCCTGTATGTTTCTGTCTTTTCTGTATCTTCATGCCCAGGTACTTGTATTCATCACAGTGTTTAATTTCTACCCCATCGTCTAATGTAATAAACTGCTTTACCCCTCCAATAAACATGGCTTCAGTTTTCTTAATGTTGACTGCGAGGTCCCATTTGTTATATTCTTCCAAGTCATGTAACTCAAGTCGTCATGATCCTGATCAATCAGAATTTGGCCATCAGTGAAACATAAAGTGTATAATGTTGTCTCGTCATTGAGAGCGATTCCCATGCCATTACAATTTCTTTTCCACAGCTTTGGTGCTTGTTCCAGATAAATTTTGAAAAGGGTAGGCCAAATACAGCAACCCTGCTTCAATTAAAAATATAATATTAAACATAGCAAAAATCATTATATATATACACAAGGTCTTAAAGTAGCAAATTTAATTAAAATAAAGGATTGCAAATTTAATTAAAATTTAGTTAAAATGTTTAGTTAATCCATTATGATTTAAACATGTTGAAAATAGAGACCGCACAAAAATATTAATTAACATCAATTAATAATAAAAATGAAAGGTGTACGATTTATAAAATGAGTTTAAAGATTATATTCTGTAATACAATTAAATTTAATCTCTTATATCAGCGATTCTCAATCTGTGGTACATGTACCACTGGTGGTACAATTCATTACTTGCGGTGGTACACAAAACACAAAAAAAATTAAAATAGTAGTACTGAGTAAGTCTTGATAATATACTCTAAAAATACAGGGTGTAACAAAAATACAGGTCATAAATTAAATCACATATTCTGGAACCAAAAATAGTTCCATTGAACGTAACTTATCCTAGTACAAATATGCACACAAAAAAAAGTAACAGCCCTTTGAAGTTACAAAATAAAATTCGATTTTTTTCCAATATATCGAAAACTATTTGAGTTTTCTTATTGAAAACGGACATGTGGCATTATTATGACAAGAAAATCTTAAAAAAAATTCTGCACCTCATAAAAATTTTATGGGGGTTTTGTTCCTTTAAACCCCCCAAACTTTTGTGTACGTTCCAATTAAATTATCATTGTGGCACCATTAGTTAAACACACTGTTTTTAAAACTTTTTTGCGTCTTAGTAATTTTTCTAACTAGTTTTTATCGAAATATTTTGAATATTTGTCAAATCCACCACATATTTGTACTGTTAAGTACGATTATAGAGACCCGATAATAATATGAAAATTTATTTATACATTACAGATTTTATAAGTATATTTTGAACCATATTAAAAAAGAAGCCACATCTCGATAAAAGGTGCCTTATCGAAAAAATACAAAGAGGCAAAAAAGTTTTAAAGGCACTGTTTTCAACTAATGGTACCGCAATAATAGTTTAATTGGAACGTACACAAACATTTGGGGGGTGTAAAGGCACAAAATCTCCATAAAATTGTTATGTTAACATATTAAAAAAAAGCCGCACCTCGATTAAAACTGGTATATCTAAAAAATACTAAGAGGCAAAAAAGTTTCAAAAACATTGTGTTTAACTAACGGTACCACAATAATAATTTAATTGGAACGTACATAAAAGTCTGGGGGGGTTTAAGGGAACAAAACCCCCATAAAATTTTTATGGGGTGCACAAATTTCACTATAATTTCTTTTTAAGATGTTCCTGTCATAGTCATGCCACATGTCCATTTTCATTAAAATATCTCCAATAGTTCGATATATCGGAAAAAATCGATTTTCATTTTGTAACTTCAAAGGGCTGTAACTTTTTTTTGTGTGCATATTTGTACTAGGGTAAGTTAGGTTCAATCGAACTATTTTTGGTTCCAGAATATGTGATTTAATTTATGACCTGTATTTTTGTTACACCCTGTATATGTGGTACCAAAAATAATAAAAAGAACTGTAGGTGGTACATGACTCAAAAAGTTTGAGAACCGCTGTCTTATATTGTTAAATAAACTTGCTTAAGGGGTAGGCGCAAAATCTTGGTCTAATGCTATTCGAATGCATTTATTTTTTTCGAATCCTGAGAAAACTAACAAGTACATATTTTTGAAAAATTTAAACGCAGAATGAAAAATTACATTATTGCCGAGGGCCGAAAGTCCCTGAAAACTTCTATAATGTTTATTTTAATAAGTTACAGAGGTGAAAAACAAGAGAAAATTTAGTGTGATGTTTAATTTTAAATATTTCATTCAAAAGAAAGCTTTTGTTTATTACTTTCATTTTTTTGGAATTTAAAAATAATAAGTGGCCAAAATATTGTTCGATATATTTCTGCGTAAATTTAGGGGTCCAAAAATAATAAGTATTAAATTATATTCATATATCCAATAGCTGCAAAAAAAATCGAAAATAGTAACTTAAAACCATATACACAACGGCTTTGAATTTGGTGGCCCAAAGCTATACCATCTAAATTAAACTCAAGTGTTAAAATAAAAAACTGGAATATTTGGGTCACATTACCAGAGGATAAAAATATGAGTTGCTGAGAATTATTATGCAAGGAAGGATCCAAGGAAGAAGAAGCATAGGAAGAAGACGCATCTCCTGGCTAAGGAACCTTAGAGAATGGTTTAACTGTAGTTCATTACAACTGTTCAGACCAGCAGCCAACAAAGTGACCATAGCCATTATGATATCCAACCTCCGATAGGAGAGGGAACTTTAAGAAGAGAAGTTAAACTGTAAAATTCGCAGCTATTGGGTATATTTTATTGGGCGCAAAAACAGCATGCGAGAAAGACATTGTTAGGATTTGCGTGCCATTTACTGAGACTACAGTTTTGGTTATATAGTAATTGGCGGTTACTATTTTATCGCAAAACCTAAAGTGTAAGGGCGCTGTTTGTTGTATCCACTGACTTCGGTATGTAGGACTCTGGAGTGCGAAAAGCTTAATGTAGTTAAGGAGCGCAGAAAACTACATCTGTATATATGTTAGGCCAACTGTAGGGTGTACAATTCTTATATTATAACATAAACAGCGGATATGGATACCTACAAAAGGTTTTCGAAGATCGAGTACGTCGCGCGTCGTATCTTAGCTATTAACATAAAACTCTGGGTGCTATTTTCGAGCTATGTATGGTGATCTTTGATTATCTGATATCTGATACCTGATACGAGTTGTATTTTATTTCATCCACTGGCTTCGTTATGTATGATTCTGAAGCGCAACAATCCTGTATATATAATGTAGTTAGGGAGCACACAGAACTACACCTGTATATTTTAAGCCAATTATGGGATAGAACACTCTTATATTATAACAGAAACGGCGGATATTGATACCTATGAAAGGCGCCTAGACCGTAAAAATGGTCTTCTAGGGCGTCGAGCGTCACATCTAAGCTATTTGATTATCTGATACCTGATAAAAGTTGTATTTTGTTGTACTCATTGGCTTCGATATGTATGATTCCGCGGCGCAGCAATCCTGTATGTATAATGTAGTCAGGCAAAAGGCGCCCGAAGATCTTCGAGGGCGCCGTTTGTCGCATCTAAGCTATTAACACAAAACCCTGGATGCCATTTTCAAGCTATGTATGCAGAAAACTGTACCTGTATATTTTAAGCCAATTGTGGGATGTAACACTCTTATATTGTAATGATATGATGCCCACAGCTGGCGATCGGCGGATATCGATACCTACAAAAGGCGCCCGAAGATCTTCGAGGGCGCCCCGCGTCGCATCTAAGCTAATAACTCAATCAACTATTTTCAATGGAAAATAAGCCACAATTTTAATAAAAAAATTATTTTATTAACGCTTATTAATTGTGGCTTATTTCCCATTAAAAATAGTTGATTATAAAAATGTCACAAGGAAATATAGCTTCAGAACAATATTAATAACTTAATACACAGGGTGCCATTCTCGAGCTATGTGTGCTGGCCTTTGATTGTCTCATACTTGATACGATGAGTTGTATTGTATTGTATCTACTGGCTTTGTTATTATATGATTCTGGAGTGCAATAATCCTGTATGTATAATGTTGTCAGGCAAAAGGCGCCCGAAGGTTTTCGAGGGCGCCGCGCGTTGCATCTAAGCTATTAACACTAAACCCTGGATGCCATTTTCGAGCTATGTGTGCTAGACTTTGATTATAATTATCTGATACCTCATAAGAGTTCTCTTTGCAATCACATTATGATCAATTGATCTTTGCTTCAACGAATCTTTGTGCAAAGTTTTAAAAAAATTTCAGCTTTTAATTTTTTAATGGCATATGAACGAAAGCTAAAGGCGCACCGGCCCGCGGGCCGGTGGTCCGGCGGCCCAGTCCGGGCCTGGGTGAATGATTTGGCACTGAAATACGTTTTTTTTTTCGTCATAAATCACCGAGTTACTCATTATTTAATTAATTACCAACAAAATTTCTACCAATATTCATCTAATATTGATTTCTTACTCTATGTTTTGTTATATTTTAATATTTAAATTCCACAAAAACCAAATTAATTTGGTTAAATTCAGAACTGTCAAAAGTTTAAAACGTTCAGTTGGTCTATCTTCCAACATGATGCATATGTCTCCGTAGCCAAGTTCTAAGATGCTTGAATTTCAAAACTAATCGCGTCAATGTACGCAGGTTCAATCACTAATACAAACTTTTATTTTTTTTATACATTTTATGATTGTAAGTATATTATTATATAAATTTTTTTTTCAGAAAATTCGTATTTAGTTAAAATTTTTCCAACAATTATTGTTCAGAAATAATTTGTGGCATTTTTCAATATGTTTGTGTGTGTTTTATTCTTTTATTTTTTAAATTTTTGCTATTGTTTTAATAAAAATTTTTGAAAAGTAGGAAGTATTAAAATTAGTTTAATATTTAAATAAAATATTAATAAACAATTTAAAGTATATTAATTTCGTTGAAATCATAATAATAGAAGTATAACTTCTTACGTGCGTACAAAGTACACACACATTCTTTTTTTATTTTGAAGTTTTCGCTGTAGTATAAATGTAGTTTAAATTAGAAGAAAGAAAAAGTACATATCTACAAGTTGGTTGGGCGGATACTCAAAGCTGAAATCTGTCGAATATTTCAGAATGAAAACAATATACGCAGTACCATTTATAGAACAATAAAGGAGTGCGAGCAGGGAATGCCTTGACTGTATCTACCAAAATGTGGAAAACCACGTGCATTTAATGCACAGAAGTCAGAGAGTATGGGGAGAAGAGCAAACAACCAGCTTGAAATGGAAACTAGAAGATTGGTTCGTCATCACAGATCTTCTATAAGAGATCGATATCGTTGGAATTGAGGAGAAATGGTCTTAAATATCTTAAGTACCTCAAATACTCTCAAGCGAATCCTCGATTCCCAAAAACGATAATCCTCCAAACTTGCCGCAAGCTCGCTCAATAGATGATTTTGGGCTGTCTAGGAGTCTAGGAATGTTTATCATGATGGCTGGAAGCCTAAGATGAAGAACAATTTAAGACGACGAATTTACGAACAATTAAGAGAAATTAATCTGAATTTCGCCCAGGACTTCATGAAAGACATTCGAAGAAATTTGGGTCTAGTACTAGTTTTTTTTATTGGCCAATTCTCATAATTTGATAGTATAGTTTAGTTAAGCATTGAGTTGTAATTTATGATAACTAGTTGGTGTTCAAATAAATTTCTTCATTAACAAAAAAATTTGATAAATATTTTGTGCCAAAACTTTAAGGACATACGTTATAATGTATTAAGTATATACATAGTACCTACCCAAAAAACCCATTTGCAACCTGGCTGGTCAAGTGTCCCGACAAAAACCTTGTTTCCCTGGACTAGTAGAAGATAGAGGTATTTTAATTTTAGAGGTAGGTATGTGATTTTCTGCCATCCAAAGTCACCTACGTACTCGAGCAGAAACTTTTCAAATAAAAAGTACAGAGCATTCTTAATTTCTAGATAGAATAAAAAATAACACAAATGTTTAATAAAAATATTTAATTAAATCTACAATAATTACATAATTATTATGTATTAAAACTAACAAATGTACAAAATGTGCAAGAAATTTATGTGAAGGTTTCTTCAATTTTTTTTATTAAAAATGACGAGCGATAGTTCATTTCTTCTATCTTTTTTGTCAGCATAAATTAGGTTTTGTAAATTGTTCTTTATTAGTATATTTTGCGTCATGTGTGATGAACTGGACTATCGCCGCTAATAATTATTAAAATTTACTCAACCGTATATATAGGTACATCAAACTAGCTTAACAGCTGTTTCTCTAAATATTCATTTATTATAAATGAGTTCTTCTCGGAACTATTCCAAGTCTCTTAAGATTTCTTGAACACTTTTACCTTTTGTTTCTACAACAAGAAATAGACAAAATGGTACCGCTAAGATACAAATTCCAGAAAAAATCAAAAAAGCTGGACCAATTCCTATTATTACTACCAATGGTTCAAAGTACTTGCCTATAATAAACCCGGCTATCCAACATATAGCCGCAGTGATCGAAGAAGCAGACGATTTTACATTTGGTGGGAACGTTTCGCCCATAATCACCCAAGGTAACGGACCGTATCCAAAGTTATACATAAATATATAAGCCATAAGGCAAATAATAGGTAAAAATGTTATTGACGCAACGTCATAATGATGATCGTGTAATAAACAGTAAATACCCAGTAGAATTTCTGATAAAGCCATACCAGCTGCTGATATGAGTAATAATAATTTTCGACCCCAACGGTCCACTAAGAACGGAGTAAGAAAACTAGTAAGAAATTGCACAGATCCAATAACGATGGAGCAAATCTCTGGCTTTAAGGAACTGCCTGCTTGTTCAAATATAGTTTGAGCATAAAAAAATACTGCGATTACTCCAGAAAATTGCTGAATAACTCCCAATGTAACAGTAATACCAAGAGCTTTTGTTAGTGGTTTAGATTTAAAAATGTCTATTACTGAACCTTTTCCATCTTCTTCTATTTTATTCTGAATCATATCAAGTTCTTGATTGATATCTTCATTGTATCCTCTCACTTTTTGGAGAGCTATCTTTGCTCCTCGTATATCATTTTTGCTAAGCAAATAAACTGGAGATTCTGGTGCAATAAGTGTAAAAATTACCAAAAATATTATGGGAAATGTTCCTAAAATTATATTAAACGTCATCAGGTTTACAAAGGGGCCTAAACAGTAAGAAAAAAATAATCCAAAACATAAATAGACATTCATCATTGAACCCAACGTTCCTCTATTCGAATTATCAGCGATTTCTCCAGCGTACATTGGTATGACGGTATAAACGCCCCCTAGAGCTATACCCAAAAAGAATCTAGCAATATAATAAACAACAACATGTCTACTAAATGCAAGGAGATAGTAGCATACTACAAATGGTATTCCACTTATAATTAAAGTCTTCTTTCTTCCTATCTGATCGGCTAAAAAGCCGAAAATAAACGGTCCAAATATAGCGCCTAATGGAAAAAAAGAAGATATCCATGATCTTTCGTCTAAAGACACTGGGTGATCAAAAGGAGTTGTTGTTGCATTTCCTAATCTATCTAGCACAGGAGATGTCCATGTTAGGACGGTACCAGCTACAAAGCTGACGATGTTTGCTAAAAAGAAAACATAATATTATTTATTTTATTTTTAGTAAATTTCAAAAGACTAATAGGTATGTTTTGTATACAGTGATGAGCGCGCTAATAACCGGCAAAATAACGCAAAAGATATAAAACACATTAAGTTGTGAGATAAAAAGAAATGAAACTAGTAGAGGTGGGAGATTTTAGCGATAAAACTTATAAATGTACATTCTACTTATTGTTTTCCACCTTTAGACGTATCGGACGAGTTTGGCAACTACCACTGTGACAGTGACTGTTTTAGTTGACATACTCCTCTGATACGTCTAAAGGTGGGAAACAATAAATATAATGTAAGTTTATAGGTTTTTATCGCTAAATCTCCCACATCCACTAGTTTCATTTCTTTTTATCTCACAACTTAATATGTTTTCCATCTTTTGCGCTATTTTGCCGGTTATTAGCGCGCTCATCACTGTATACGTATTAACAAATGGATGAGTTGAAAAGAACATTACTTTAAAAGTTTGTAAACCATTTAATTACAAGCTGAGCGCTTTAGGTTTTAGCCATCTTTACAGCTCTGCTACAATATAATAATGTAAGTAAAGTAATTTAAATATGGTTCTGAAGCTATTTTCTAATAACATCATAATAATACAATTTACTATTTTAATTAGGAGTTAGCCACAGCTTAACTTCAAAATAAGTTTATTTTGACGTGTCGATTTCCACTTCATCATTCATCAAAAGGAAATCATTCACAAAATATTGTATTTTATAAATACAATTATTTGTTCTTTCTTGGGCATTGTTAAGTTTAATTTTAGATGAAATAGATCTCAACGTGTTTTGCTGTTTTAAATGTTGTTGGAATGTTAAACTATTTTCTATCATTTTAAGTTTTTCCCATAATCGTTGTGTGTATGATATTTTTAATTTTTTCATCTTGTGAATATTATAGGATCCCATTTTAAGTTCTTCTGTTCCATTAAGTCTATTCTTGAAAATTTATTGACCATTCTATCTCTTCTAGTTTTTAACCATAAAGGCGGGTTGACATTACTAGTGATAGTGAATAACGAACGTGGCTCACGGTTACGTATTTTGCCCGTGCTATTGTTAGATATTTTATTATCTATTTTCAAACTTGAGCAGTACATTTGTATTTATGCAATGCATAGATACAAATGTACTACTCGAGTTTGAAAATAGATAATAAAATATCTAACAATAGCACGGTACATATTCATCAAGTTTACATATTTGTACTAGGGTAAGTTAGGTTCAATCGAGTTATTTTTGGTTCCAGAATATGTGATTTAATTTATGACCTGTATTTTTGTTACACCCTTATACATATGTGGTACCAAAAATAATAAAAAGAACTGTAGGTGGTACATGACTCAAAAAGTTTGAGAACCGCTGCTCTATTACATTTATATCAGTCACTCATCCGAAGTAAATTAGATTAGGGTGCAATATGCTACTCAACTGCTAGCAATAATATGCTTCAAATCTTGGACGTTATCCAAAGCACATCTTTAAGACTTGTACTAGGTGCTTTTCGTTCTAGTCCAGTGGCAAGTCTTCAAGCTGCACTAAACGAACCACCTCTATTTCTAAGAAGACAACATATTATATCTCCTTAAAATACACTGCTAAACTGTATAATAATATCCGTAATCCTAACTACCGGCTCCTACACACAAATTATATTTCCCACGACTGTAGCAAGAAATCGAGATATTTAAACTTTAAAGAACTTCTAGCGAGTTATGGAAATAACACTAATTTGTTTAGATATTTGCTATCTATAAGACCCAACTCTACCACCCCGGACAATTAATACTCTATACATGAATACTTCTTTAATAGCCCACCCAAAAAACGACAGAAGTCCCATCCTCATTTTCTATCAAGAAATTCTAAATGACGACTACTTATATTAAGATTTTCACTGACGCTTTAAAAACCGAAAATGGCTGTGCCGCAGCATTTATAACAGATTCTATGGAATACGCTGTACGAATACCTATTTATTGCAGTGTATTTACTGGAGAAGCTATTGCAATTTTAAAAGCACTTGCATTTTGTCAAACTAATACAGATCCTAATATTCTACTAATCACAGATTCACTATATCAGTATTCAATGCATAAAACAGATACATAATACACCATCTCATACTATTATCCAAAAAGTTAAATGTATGATACATTGTATGCAGAGCAGAAATATAAACATTCACTTCCTTTGGGTACCTTTACACATAGGTATTTCAGGTAATAAAAAGGTCGATTCCCTAGCACTTAAAGGAACTACTGACGAACACATTGATATTATTCAAAGAATCGCAGATATCGATTTGAATATCAAGCAGCATTGTTGGGATTCGAATAGCTCAAAGCTTAAAGAGATCAAACCTTACATCAATCTCCAGCTCCAGCTCCCTGAAAAGAGAAGAGAACAAGTGGTAATAAACCTATTAAGAATTGGGCATACAACATTAACCAATACGTACTTAATAACCAAAGAGCTGCCACCACAATGCTCATACTGTAGATGCCTCATAACAGTCCAGCACATTCTTACAGAATGTCCACTTTACTCGTATGAACGAGGCATCAACAACATTTCTGAAAAACCAAGTCAGCTGAAGAATATATTAAATTATAATTTATCCAGTGCAATTAATTATCTTAAGGATATAAATTTATTTTATAAAATGTAATAATTATATTGTAATTGTTCAACATCCGCTAATAACCTTCCATGGTGGATGCGGCTTTATGTAAATAAAAAAATACATAGTAGTGCAGTCACTGAAGGTGGATTTGAGCTATTACCTCCGATTTCGTTGAACCTCCAATGATTTTTATGAAAATTGGTAAGTAATTAGAGGATATTTCAAGAAATAAAGGTGACCTAGTATCAATTTGCTTCTTCTTCTTAACGTGCCCTATCAAGTCCCCTTGACGTTGGCGATTAACATGGCGAAACTGTCTCTGTCTCGAGCTATTCTAAATAGGTGTTCTGCTTTCTTTATTCCTGTCCACTCCCGGATATTCTTCAACCAAGAGGCCTGCTTTCTACCAATTCCTCTGCGTCCTTCGATTTTACCCATCATAATAAGTTGAAGAATATTATACCGGTCTCCCCTTACTACGTGTCCAAAATAGGCCATCTTTCTATATTTGATGTTATCAAGCAGCTCACGGGTAGCATTTGCTCTCTTAAGGACTGCCACATTTGTCAGCATAGCCGTCCATGGTATTTTTAGAATACGTCTGTGCAGCCACATTTCAAAGGCCTCCAAACGGTTAATGGTGGATATTTTTAATGTCCATGCTTCGACACCATACAAGAGGACTGACCAAATGTAGCATTTAATCATGCGCTTTCGAAGTTGAAGTTGTATCAATTTGCACTTTTTGTATTTTAGGCGTGAAGTCCACCGCTGTTTTTAAAATTATTTTTTATATTTCTGGAAGTGCAGTCATCGTGGATTTTCACCAACGATTTCGTTGAACCTTCATTGATTTCCATGAAAATTGGTGAGTAGTTAGAGGATACCTCAAGACACAAAAGTGATATGGTAACAACTTGCGTTTCTTAAATTTTAGGGGTGAAATCAACCCCTATCTTAAAATTATTTTTTATATTTCTGAAATTGAGTTACCGAAGATTTTCACCTCCGATTTCGTTGAACCACCATTGATTCTCATGAAAATTGGTGAGTAGTTAGAGGATACTTCAAGAAACAAAAGTTATATGATGCCAACTTTCGCATTTTAGGGGCGAAATCCACCCTTTTAATGGTAAAAATGCAGAGTTTTGCTAACAAGTCAGCAAGTTTATCCCCAAGTAATTTTTTTTGACTAGGGTTATTTCTGTTTGATTCAGTATACGGATCAACTTATATCCAATTTAAAAATCAGACTTAAGCTCTGGTTTCCTCGAAAGCGGCACCGACAAACAGCGACCGTAGCACTGCGATGACTTAAGTCAGATTACAGTGAAAAAATCAAGGTTCTTCACTGCAGCAATGGAATGTGCAAGCTCAGCAAGCGGTGGCTTCCAACGCATCCTTGGAAACCAACGCTATTATTTTGCATGGTACAGTTTTTTATGATGTCATTCATCGCAGTGTTACGATCGCAGGTTTTCGGCACCGCTTTCGAGGAAACCAGCGCTTTACCAAAAACGAAAGTATTCTATCAACATTTCAAATTATTTTACCTAGATTTGCCTCTACAGAAAAAGCAAAATTGCTAGAAAATTTGTCTGCCTCTTATAGTCTAAGAGCTAGTGAACCCTCCGACTAACGGTCGTCCTGTAAGGCTAGAAATTTGTCTAGTGATAATTCATAGCACACCAAGTCTAAAAACCATGACCTGGCAGGCATCAGCCGTGCACGTGTATCTACCAGGTCAATCGAAAAGTGCAGATTTGGGGGGTAAAATAAACTTTCTCCTGTAAAGTTTAAATTTAAGTATGTGTTTGAGTAAGTCATTTAGAAGAAATGTGTACAATGACAGGCGATTCTGAAGAGCATAAGACCTTGCCAGGCGAGGGGAAACATTAGGGGTATTTCCTAAAATTATCTTTTTCGCATCGAACAAAGTTTTTTAGGTTTTTTGAATCATTCCAAACAGAAAAGGTCTTTAGTGACTTTTCTCTTAGGTTAATAGTTTTTGTTATATAAGCGATTAAAAATTGCGAAATCGGCCATTTTTAACCCTAAATCGGACATTTAACTAAAAATTTCAATGTTGCCAAGGTAGGTAGATATTCTTTAAACATTGATTGATGAAATCCCGAAGAGTTTTTTGCAATACAATATCGAAAACCCCTTTGTTTTTTAATTGCTAATCCAGCGGGCGCGACACTGTAGTGTAAATGAGGATGTTTGAGTTTGCATCAATTCATTATCTCGAGAATGGGCAAATTTGAAGAGAAATCCTCAGACAGGCCGATTTCTATTTTTAAATTAGGACTTTTTGGCATATATATAATACTAGTGACGTCATCCATCTGGGCGTGATGACGTAATCGATGATTTTTTTAAATGAGAGTAGGGGTTGTGTGATTTCTCATTTGAAAGGTTATTTAATTATTTATACAGGGTGTACAAACAATTTTTTCTTCTTTTTGTCAAAATTAATTTAATAAAATAAATTTTTAATTTGTACACCCTGTATAAATAATTATGTTAATGTCTATATTACTGAATAGAAAATTAAATAACCTTTCAAATGAGCTATCACACAACCCCTACTCTCATTTAAAAAAATCATCGATTACGTCATCACGCCCAGACGGATGACGTCACTAGTACTATATATATATATATATATATAGACTTTAGTTTTTTATTGAGGTTGCAGTCATTTATTTCTAAGGGGCAGGGTAAGAGAAACTCTGTGTTATAATCAAGCTTTCGCAAAATTTATTTGCTTCGTCAGGATTAGCTAAAATTATTATATAGTTATAAATAAATACAACGAAATGAAAGAACATTGCATAAAAATTAGTATAAAAACTTACAACGTGAGGTTTGTTCCTTAATTTGACATTTCTACAAAACATAAAATATCTAAAAAAATCTTTATCCTAATGGTTTTCAAGTTATATATATATATATATATATATATATATATATATATATATATATAATAGTTTTGTTTTGGGGTTGCAGTCACTTATTTTTTAGGGGCAGGATAAGTAAAACTCTTTGTTATTATCGAGCTTTCGCAAAATTTATTTGCTTTTTCAAGATAAGCTAAAATAAGTATATGATAAATACAATGAAATTAGAGATAAAGTACATTCTATTTAAAAGCATAAAAAACTTACAACTTGAGGTTATTCCATAAAGTAAACATTTTTACAAAACATAATGTATATAAATTTCTATTTTATATAATCCAAATGACAATGTTCCAATTTGTAAAAAAATATGAGGAAAGATCTGATTTAATTTAGTTTTAAATTTGAAAAAGCAAATAAATTTTGCGAAAGCTCGATAATAACAAAGAGTTTTACTTATCCTGCCCCTAAAAAATAAGTGACTGCAACCCCAAAACAAAACTATTATATATAGTATCAGTCAATATTACCAAACTACTTTATATATATATATATATATATATATATATATATATATATATATATATATTTATATATATATATATACATGCCAAAAAGTCCCAATTTAAGAATAAAAATCGACCTGTCTGAGGATTTCTCTTTAAATTTGCCCATTCTCGAGATAATGAATTTATGCAAACTCAAACGTCCTCACAGTGTCGCGCCCGCTTGATTAGCAATTAAAAAACAAAGGGGTTTTCGATATTGTATTGCAAAAAACTCTTCGGAATTTCATCAATCAATGTTTAAAGAATATCTGCCTACCTTGGCAACATTGAAATTTTTAGTTAAATGTCCGATTTAGGGTTAAAAATGGCCGATTTCGCAATTTTCAAAATTTTTAATCGCTTATATAACAAAAACTATTAACTTAAGAGAAAGATCACCAAAGACCTTTTCTGTTTGAAATGATTCAAAAAACCTAAAAAAACTTTGTTCGATGCAAAAAAAATAATTTTGGGAAAAACCCATAATCTTTCCCCTCGCCTGGCAAGGTCTTATGCTCTTCAGAATCGCCTGTCATTGTACACATTTCTTCTAAATGACTTACTCAAACACATACTTAAATTTAAACTTTACAGGAGAAAGTTTATTTTACCCCCTAAATTTGCACTTTTCGATTCACCTGGTAGATACACGTGCACGGCTGATGCCTGCCAGGTCATGGTTTTTAGCCTTGGTGTGCTATGAATTATCACTAGACAAATTTCTAGCCTTACAGGACGACCGTTAGTCGGAGAGTTCACTAGCTCTTAGACTATTACTCCCACGACTAGTGATGAGCGAGACTGGTCTTGGTCTTGCGGTCTTGGTCTTGGTCTTGCAGCAAGACCAAGACCGCCTTTTGGTTGCAAGACCAAGACCAAGACCAAGCTTGCAAGAACAAGACCAAGACCAAGACTGAACCTTGCAAGACCACGCAAGACCAAGACCAGCCTTCAAGACTCTTGCACTTTTTTGAGAAAAATTGGTTTTTATTATTTAACTTTATTTTTTTAGTTCAATACTATATACTGACATTGTAAGAAACCTTAAACAATATCTAATTTTTAAAATACATAATATTTTGGTTATATTTTTAAGTCGTTTTGATTAAGTCAAACGGTTTGAATTTTCTCAACCTTCAAAGTGTCCAGAAGGCAAGTTTTCAAACGGCGACAGTTCAAGGACAATTGAAACTACTTGTAAGACAAAAAAATGTAATTATAGATAGGGTAATCCATTTAAAAAAAATGCAATTAAACACGGTTTTTATGTACCAGTAGTTTTCGCTTTTTTGTCTAATAAAAATACTGACACTTATTTCAATTCTTTTCGCATAATCGAGGAAAAATGTAGGTCGTTAAAGGGCCTAGCCGGCTAAGATGATGAAAAGTGCCCCCAACTCGATTCGAATTCCATATAGGTCACCGTTTAGCATATATAGTGAAACTAACTTTCTGAAATTTTTAGCCCCCTAGGTGGTCATGTGACCCACCTAGAGCCTAATTAGGATTTTTAAGTTTTTATTTTTTATCTCAGCCGCATCGAGAACTAGCGAAAAACTTTAAATAAAAAAGTTGTAAGCTTTAAAAAGTTCTACCCGAAAAATTTTTTTTTTATTTTTGGTGGGAAATTTAAATTTTAGAATAATTTTAAAATTTTAAATGAGCATAAAAAAATAACTAAGACATTCGTTTTCACGAAAAAAAGATATAACGTGTATTTTTGCATAATATTTCACCCTGAATTTTTTCAAATTTTTAAAATTGGTGAAACGCACCTTTAAAAATAAAAAGCCGCATTTTTTCGGTTTTTTTTTCGTTTTTTGATACAATTTTATACATATTTTTCAAAAAAGGTAATACCTTCACTAGAATAGGTAAAAAACTGAAAAATAATTGGGGTTTGCTTAATAAAAATTTTTTGTAAAGCCATCCAGTTTCAAAATACAGGGCGTTGAAGAAAACAAAATTTTATACATTTTTTACGATTTTGCTGAAATTACTGGCAACATTGTAATAAAATTTGGCAAGTTTTAAGAGGTAGTTGTTGTGCATTTTTTGACATACAATTAAGGGTTTTATATTTATCATTGGCTCGTATACGGGTAATAGTCTGAACGTTTTAAAGAAAAAAGATAGTACGCCACTGACATATTTCAAATTAACAATCCTTTTTGAATTCCTCGTTTAATTTGTGACAAAAAATCTATCTTCCTATTTTTTCATACGACGCGCCATTTTTATTCAAAAAATAAAACATCTTAACCCTTACAAAGTATTCGAACTTCTATTAGTAGTTTCTACATCTACATACGTAAACTCGTACGTCCATTATAAAAACTAATTCGAATACTTTGGAAGCGTTAAGATATTTTATTTTTTGAAGCAAAACGGCGCCTCGTATGAAAAAATGATAAGATAGTTTTTTTATCGCAAATTGAATGAGGAATTTAAAAATGATTGTTAATTTGAAATATGTCAGTGGCGTACTATCTTTTTTTCTTTAAAAAGTTCAGACCATTACCCTAAGCGCGCCAATGATGAATATCAAATCCTTAATTGTATGTCAAAACATGCACAATAACTACCTCTTAAAACCCGCCAAGTTTTATTACAATGTTGGCAGTAGTTTCGGCAAAATCGTAAAAAATGTGTAAAATTTTGTTTTCTTTAACGCCCTGTATCTTGAAAATGGATGGTGTTATAAAACATTTTTATTAAGCAAACCCCAATTCTTTTTAAATTTTTTACCTGCTCCAGTGACGGTGTTACCTTTTTTGAAAAATATGTATAAAATTATATCAAAAAACGAAAAAAAAAACCGAAAAAATGCGGTTTTTTATTTTTGAAGGTGCGTTTCACCAATTTTAAAAATTTGAAAAAATTCAGGGTGAAATATTATGCAAAAATACACGTTATATATTTTTTTCGTGAAAACGAATGTCTTAGTTATTTTTTTATACTCATTTAAAACTTTAAAATCGTTCTAAAACTTAAATTTCCCGCCAAAAATTAAAAAAAAAAATTTTCGCACAGAACTTTTTAAATCTTACAAATTTTTTATTTAAAGTTTTTCGCTAGTTCTCGATGCGGCTGAGATAAAAAATAAAAACTTAAAAAGCCTAATTAGGCTCTAGGTGGGTCACATGACCACCTAGGGGGCTAAAAATTTCAGAAAGTTAGTTTCACTATATATGCTAAACGGTGACCTATATGGAATCCGAATCGAGTTGGGGGCACTTTTCATTATCTTACCCGGCTAGGCCCTTTAAAATTAAATATTACAACAAATATCATAATAGATTTTGAAAAGGGATTCACAATGCTGTGAAAGCATTGTGGCCTGAATAAAAAATAACTGGTTGTCGATTGTAATGTGTCAAGCTTGGTATCGCAAAATCCAAAGCTTAGGTTCAGTTTCTGAATATAATGACAAAAATTCCGATACTGGGAAATTTTTAAAATTATTTTTTGGATTAATTTTTTACAATCAACGAAAGTTGGAAGTTGAATTATTTGTGAAAATCCCGGATGACAAACGTGTAAAGAATTTTACTGATTTCATAGTTGAAAACTATTTGAAAGAATCTAGGTTTTCCCCAGAAAGGGCCAGTAGAACAAATATAAAAATATAGTATGTGCCGCACTTGAAATGCATGCGCATCATTTCAGTGTGTTTTAAATTCTAGTTTTTACTACCCACATCCGAATATTTTCAACTTTTTAAATGTCATAATGGGTATTCAATCCAAAAATATGTGAAAATAAAAAGTGCGAATAACTCGTGTTACGAGAGCAATGTAGTTTAAATAAAATTAAAGAACTGCAAAATAACAAATTACAGAATTAAGCGTTTATAACTCCCCATTAGGTTTAGTTATTATGTTATAGTATTAGGTCTATAAATAGGTATGGTAAATATGTACGTATTTACTAAAAAGTATGTTTTAGTTAGTTTATAAAGAAAGTTAATTATATTAAATAATGATTAAATAGAGTAAAAAATATTTGATTTTTGTGTTCTCTTAAAAAAATTTAATTTATGTTCTTAAATTTGACCCTCGTAGGATAAATACTACAGTGTTCGAGTGAAAGGAGCAGATCATTATCTGTTAACAACTATAAACCGTTTATCCCTTTTCGTAAAATCCGTGAATTGAAGTTCCCCGACCATTTGTGGCACCTTTAAGAAGCTCTTTTTCTTCAACATTTTTTTAAAATACAGGGGCAATAAACAATAATCCAGACTCAAGACGTGGTCTGAAGGCAGGCGGCAGGTATCGACAGCATGCAAAACACAACGTGACACAACCGAAGGCCGGCAATTGCAACAAGGGTTGTAAATGCAGGTTTTTCCTACTGATAAACATTACCATTATAAAAATATACTCTAATCTCTTTATATAGAGAGAAATAATTAGGTCATTAGGTGAATGTATAATGTTAAAATTGGTATCCGTTTGAAACTACATTCTACATTCTGTTAAAATTTTAAAGCAAAAAATATAGTTTCATTCTTCACATCTTTATTTATTTCAATGTACATTTTATTCGAAATGGTTTGGTTCAAATTATTACTACCAAAAAAGCAAGGCCAGCAAGACTCTTGCAGCAAGACCAAGACCAAGACCAAGCTTGCAAGAACAAGACCAAGACCAAGACTAGCCTGGTCTTGGTCTTGTTCTTGTTTTGCTCATCACTGCCCACGACACTTCCCGTACAGCAATAAAAGCTGAATATAATATGTTATGGTGTAACTGTATAGTATAATATCTTCTTTGGAACCAAATACCGAAGTTCTCCGCGTAATGGAACATTGTAATAAAGAATTTTCCAAACATTTACAAATTTCTTACAATTTTGGCAACCATACCTGATACATTCAAATGGGAAATAAGCCACAATTTTACAAGAAAATAGCTTCAGAACAACATACCTGATACCTGTCACAACGGCCAGTGTAGAACAGTCGTTCTCAATAATGAAGCGAGTAAAAACTTTACCCAGAAACAAGATGAGAAACGAAATACTCAGTTTATTGGTTCTTTGGTTCATTCATTGGAACGTTGAATTGAAGTCACATATATAGCAAATAAGTATAATGGATCAGGATTAAAATTAAAAAACTTCGAGAAAACTAAACTTATGACAAATCTCGTAATGAGTGGAAATATAACTATTGACAATAATGCCATACAACAAACAGACAGAGGGAGGCCTATGTCCAACAGTGGACGCGATTGGCTGATTGATAATAATGTATCAAATAATCAAAAATTATTGGGCAGACAGCTGAATATAAGACCACTTGTACTCTTTTCTGCGGGATCCCATATTTCATTAGTAGTCACAACATCATTAGGGACGCTAAAATGATATTAAAGATCTTCTTCTTAACGTGTTCTATCAAGCCCCTTAACGTTGGCGATTAAACGTGACAAAACTGTCTCTGTCTCAATATCAAAGACACAATGGTGAAATTAGGTATTAAAAACAAGTTACTAGTGTCAGATTATTGTCATATAGATGTTATATCTTAGTAAAGCAGTAAACACTTCATCATCATTCTCTTTGCCTTATCCCTATGCGGGGTCGGCTTCCCTAATTGCATTTCTCCACACAACTCAATCTTGGGTCATAGCAATGTTAATCCCCTTTACCAACATGTCTTCTTTGGTCTTCCTCTCCTACTCCTTCCAGGAATCTGCACTTCAGCTATTCTTCGTATTGGGTGATTAACGTCTCGATGTTGAACATGACCAAACCATCTTAACCTATGCTCTCTCACTTTGGCATCAATTGGTGCCACACCTAGACTTCCCCTAATATACTCATTTCTAATTTTATCCTTCTTTGTCACTCCAGTCATCCATCTAAGCATTCTCATTTCCGTCACATGCATTCGTTGTTCCTCTATCTTTTTCACTGTCCAACATTCAGTTTCGTGTATCATAGCCGGTCTTATGGCTGTTTTATAGAATTTTCCCTTCAGCTTCATTGGAATTTTTCTGTCAAACAATACACCACTCGCTTCTTTCCACTTCATCCATCCAGCCCTAATTCTACTGCACGCATCTCCATCTATTTCTCCATTAGTCTGTAATACCGATCCTAGGTACTTAAAACTATTGCTTTTCACAATCATTTCACCATCCAAAGATACCATTTTATTTGTAGTAACTCCATCTTTAAATGAACATTCCAAATACTCTGTTTTTGTCCTACTAAGTTTTAAACCTTTTTCCTCCAGAGCTTTTCTCCACTGTTCCAGTTTTTGTTCTAAGCCTCTTTCACTATTTCCTATTAACACTACATCATCAGCATACATTAGGCACCATGGAATACTACCCTGTAGTTTCGCTGTTATCTGGTCCAAAAATAATGAGAATAAATAAGGACTAAGCACCGAGCCTTGGTGCAATCCTACTTTCACCTGAAATTTATCAGTCTCTCCCACGCCTGTCCTAACACCAGTCGTTACTCCCTCATACATATCTCTCACAAACTTTACATATTCGCCAGGGACTCCTTTCTTATTGAGTGCCCACCACAGAAACTCTCGAGGAACTCTATCATATGCTTTCTCAAGATCGATGAATACCATATGAGCGTTGGTCTCTTTATTCCTGTATTTTTCCATCAATTGCCTTACAATGAAAATTGCATCTGTTGTTGATCTGCCCTGCATAAAGCCAAATTGATTATCGGATATTTCGGTTTCTTCACGTATCCGTCTATCAATTACTCTCTCCCATATTTTCATGGTGTGTCTAAGTAGTTTTATAGCCCTGTAGTTTGTGCATTGTTGTATGTCTCCCTTGTTTTTGTAGACAGGTACTAATATACTGCTTCTCCATTCGTCTGGCATTTGTCCAACTTCCATAATTCTATTAAATAGACCTGCTAGCCACTTTATTCCTGTCTCTCCCAATGCTCTCCATACTTCCCCAGGAATATCATCTGGTTCGACTGGTTTTCCTTTCTTTATTTTTTGAAGCGCTTGAGCCACTTCCTCGTTTGGTATTCTGGTAACCATTGCTGTTACTGTCTCCGTTAACTCCACAGGCTGTCTGTCAAATTCTTCATTTAATAAATTGTCAAAATACTTTCTCCATCTCTTTTTGACATCCTTTTCGTGAATTAGTATTTTATTATTTTCATCTCGGATACATCTAATCTGATTAAAATCTCTTGCTTTGTTTGCTCTCTGTTTGGCTATTTTATATATCTTTGCTTCGCCTTCCCTGGTATCAAGTTGATCGTATAGGTTTGAATACGCTTCTGCTTTAGCTTTTGATACTGCTACTTGCGCTTCCTTTTTGGCGACCATATAGTTTTGAAGGTCTATGTCCGATCTGGTTTCTTGCCACTTTTTATATAATTTTCCCTTCTCTTTTATTTTTCCTTGTACTTCATTTGAACACCACCAAGTCTCTTTATCCTCAAACTTCTTTCCTGACGTTTTCCCAAGTATTTCAATAGCCGTCTCTCTAATAATATTGGCCATTTTTCTCCAAATTGTGTAAGGGCTTCCTTTCATGTTCCAACATATTTTTTCTACTATTCTTTCCCTGAATAGACCTTCCTTCTCATCTTTTAGCATCCACCACTTGATTTTTTGTAGTCCTCTCCGATATTTTTGTTTAGTTTCGCTTTTTACTTCGATGTCGAGAACAAGCAGCTTATGTTGTTGGCTTACTGTCTCACTAATTATTACCTTACAGTCCTTGCATTCACGTATGTCTTCTTTCCTTATCATGAAGTAGTCTATTTGGGATTTATGTTGTCCACTTTTGTAGGTAATAAGTTGAGTTTCTCTCTTTTTAAAGAATGTGTTAAAAATCGCCATATCCAATGCTGTTGCTAGTTCTAGCATGCTATCTCCAGCTTCATTTCTAGTTCCAAAGCCTAATCCCCCATGTATTGTTTCATATCCTGTCTTGGCTTGGCCCACATGTGCATTGAAATCACCTCCTATTATAACTTTCTCCTCTGCTGGAATATCACTCAGTACGTCTCCTAATTGGTCATAGAATGCTCTTCTTTCATTCTCACCCAGACCTGTTTGAGGAGCATACACACACAACATTAAATACCTCTTTATCAATTACAAATTTCACTGACATCATTCTATCACTCGTTCTTACAACTTCTACTACATTTCACTATCAGCAATTATACCAACTCCATTTCTAGTGTTACTACTCCCTACATACCACAATTTATATCCATCACCTAGTTATTTCGCCCTTTGTCCTTTCCACCTATTTTCTTGAATACAAGCAATTTGAACTCTTCTTCGTTTGAGCGCATCCACTAACTCCAGACTCTTACCTGTAAGACTACCAAGATTCCAAGACCCTATCCTGATTTTTCTAACCTGTAATGGTGTTCCCCCTGAGATAGTCCTCACCCGGAGATCCGAACGGAGGCTCATTTTACTTCCGGAACATTTTACCTCAGGAGATGCCATCATTTCAATAAGTTTTTATTGCGTTTGGAGAAGGTCTTTTAATTATTATGGCCTGAAAAGATTTTTGGATATTTGATGCCTGAATGCCTTTTCTATCAGCACCATACCCTGCCCTGCACGTTTAGCCAATACACCACCAATGCAACCAAAGTGCAGTATTACCCCACACCCGCCTGCATTTTTCTGTATAGGCCAGGATCCCTACTGTAAGGACTGCCCTATAAGCCAATGTATTGTTGCCAGTATCCCGCCACTAGGAGGCACGTACTTTATTCGGGATACAGCAGTAAACACTTAGTAAAGGTAATTTGAAAAATTTTAAAAATGTAAATTATACATGGTTAAAATATTTTTTCTACAACCGTGTTAAAAATGCAATTTTTAGCACTCAATACGAGCGTTAAAAATGCTACTTTGAGGCACTAGTGCTTTAAAATTTTTATGGCACTGCAGTTCGTATTGACCGTATAGGCAATTTTGATGTAATGTCAAAAAAATATAAAAATGGAATGTCAGTCAAGTTCAAGTAAAAGTTTTTGTAGATACTGTCCTGTAATTACGTTTGTAGACGTATGATATGCGTGTTAAAAAGTACATTTTTAAGGCACTCATGTGAATTGCAGAGCTCGCTTCACTCATTCTGCAAACTTTAACATGCGTGCCTTAAACGTGTACTTTTAACACTTACGAGTATATCATAAATAACTATTATTAACCTTTAACTACCCGCGCATCAAGTTATAACATAACTACACGCGTGGCGTACTTTATACGCCACGAGAAAATATACTTAAAAACAAGGGATTTGTTTATTTTTTTTTTGAAAAAATACACTTAGTTGTTTGTTATAAACCTTATTCGGAATCAGCGAATACTTAGAGTTCCTTCTCAGTAAGCCAATTGGGATTTATAACTGAAATCTGATTCTATGATAAATAAAATTACTAATAAAAATATTTTTGAAATGTGATTTTTTACATGAGAAAAGTATTGTTTATAAAGGAAAATATATTTAGTGCCATAATCACTAAAAAAAATTGAAAGATGTACTTATATTACTACTTATATTACTATAATCGTGGCGTAGATTGTCCACCACCGCAAACAACAAATATTAAACTGTAAATTACGATCTTCCCAGAACGCCGATTATAACGAAACTAAAACCAATTGTAAAGCACATTCCAGTGATATAGGTCTGGATCTCGCGTATGAAAAAAAAAGTTGATTAATAGCAAGCTGAAATTTTGTTAATAGCTTAAGGGTGTCTAGTTGGACAAACTTTGATATATGGGAACACTGGAACAGGGGAAGTTTTAATTGTGGAACAGGTTAAAAATTTGGAACGGTCAGATCACGAAAACGTCACATGTATTTTGTCCGACAGAACTTCCAATTGATTTGTTACCCTTTCATTAAACTCTCATGCAAAAATCAAACTGCTATTTATCACCTGTCATAATTCCTGTCATTTGACATATTCTACGTGTTCCACTCATTATAATTCCCATTTTCGGTGACAAATAGCAGCCTGATTTTTGCATGAGAGTTTATTGAAAGGGTAACAAATCAATTGGAAGACAAAATACATGTGACGTTTTCGTGGTCTGGTCGTTCCAAATTTTTAACCTGTTCCACAATTAAAACTTCCCCTGTTCCAGTGTTCCTATATATCAAAGTTTGTCCGACTAGACACCCTTAAGCTATTAACAAATGTTCAGCTTGCTATTAATCAACTTTTTTTCATACGCGGGATCCAGACCTAATAGGTTAGAGAGATAAATAAGGTTAAAAATTAAATTTTTAAATATATTTGCAGTAGAATTCTTATATCTGGCGTACAAAATACGCCAGCGCGTGTAGTTAAAGGTTAAATTCAAAAATAATTTTTAATAAGCAAATAAAAACAAATTGCAATTTTTAAAATATTAAAATAGGTTTTTTAAATTTTGCATGTGCAACTAAAATTTATTCTGAATATTTTTTCAATACCTTACTGTCTAATCTAACAAAAGTTTTGAGTTGTGTTTGGATCCCCCTCAAGCACATTTCCTGGCTACGTGCCTGTATAAGAAGTAACCACTTCTATCAGCATTCCCCAACGGTGCCACGCGCCATTTTTAAGTAATTTTTTCAAAAATAATCTGTATACATATTAGTGTTACACGATTTTTGTATATATTTAGATAACATTACGTAACCGTTATGTTGTATTTGTACACTTTGGGTTGTGCAGTTTTTTATATGTTTACTGACATTAAAAGAAGGTTATCTGAGTTAAGAGATGATAATATTTAGTATTATGGTTTTATTAAATTCGAACTTCTCCAATTGGATCCAATTCCGACAACATCTAAATTATATTCAACGAGAGAACAACACAATTCACCCTAAAACTAGATTCCAACAACCAACTTAAGTAGATCTTGAGCCCACAGTTACAAAAATCATGATTTCTTCCCTCAAGAGACTTCGTTTATTCAGTTAGGTATTCATGTTGAGTCGAACCACTTTCCTAATTCAGGAGGGGGGCGTTTCGTAAACATAGAGGTTTTCTAAACTTTGGTGCCTCCGACCTCCGACAACTATGAGTACCCTTAAAAATTTGTCTGACAATATTACCAGTAAATAACATTTATCAAACAATCGTGTTGGGGGGGGGGGGGGGGGAACATATCAAAGTTTAGAAACCACTATTTAAGAAACGCCCCCTCTCGAAAATTTTCCGTTGTCCGAAAATTAGAAAAGATGTCCGAATTGATATGATAATCTGAATAAACGAGTCTCATGAAAGAGGTAATAATGATTTAAGACCTAAATTGTTTTGACGTCATAATCTATCAAACGCAGCGCCAACAAAGGGACCTGCATATTACGCCGGAGCAAGAATAGGATATTACCTCCGTATTCTATCCTACTGCATGGATTTTAATGAAATTTTGGGCCTAGCCTCTACTTATCTCCTAATTCAAAGTCGACCCTATGCCGATGTGTGCTTATATCTTGGGGGTGGTTCCCACCCCTTCTAAGGGGTGGACAACTTTGTGGTTAAAATTACTATTACGGAATTCGCCAGATAACCTAATTCTAAGCAAAAACTGTTCTATAATTTTTTTTTGAAAACTCAATACTTTTTGAGTTATTCGTGGTTGAGAATTGGCCATTTTAATTGAAACATAATACCTGTTCGAACGGTTTTTTGCGAATACCTTAAAAACTATGCATCTAACTAAAAAAACTATATCAAACATTTTTGGAGGTTATGAGAAAACAAAGAGACACTTGCCTTCATAAATCTTCTAGTTATAATACAAAAAGAGATATGGTAGGTGAAAATAATTTGTTTTTTGGTACATTCTCAAAATGGTGTATTCAACTTGAAATAACAGAGAAACGGGCGATTTTAGGTGTACAATGCTACTAATACCTTTTGTAGTGCTTGAAAAGACCTTTTAGTCTAAGAGCTGGGAGCGGATTTTGTGCGTGATAAGTAATATGGAAAAACTATACGGGGATATGTTGAATTAGTTGTATACATGACTTTCACCAACGGCCGGAAACCAGAGTTGGGGCCGAGGGTAGTTATAAGGGGTCAAAATCGCGGTTTTTATTATTTTTTTTATGACGCTCATGATCGAGATAGTTCACCAAAATTTGGGAATAAGTAGGTCATGACGTACCTAAGTAAAATCTCTAGGGGCTCAACGCTGCGTGGCCGACAAAGGGGTGGGGTTAGGGGTGAATATAAAAAATATAAGGGATTTTTGCGACGTTTGTAATTGAGATAGTGCACCAAAATTTGGGTATAAGTAGACCATGACATAAATAATTAAAATCCCCAGAGCCGGAAACCAGAGTGGGGAAGGAAGGTAGTGATAAGGGGTCAAAGTTCCATTTTTTATTATTTTTTTTGTGACGCTCATGATCGAGATAGCGCGCCAAAATTTGGGAATAAGTAGGTCATAACGTAACTAAGTAAAATCTACAGGAGTGGAACGCTGCGTGGCCGACAAAGGGGTGGGGCAGGGGTGAATATAAAAAAATGTAAGGGGTTTTTTGCGACGTTCGTGATTGAGATAGTGCACTAAAATTTGGGAATAAGTAGATCATGACATTACTAAGTAAAATCCCCAAGGACGGAACGCTGCGTGGGGACAAATGTGGTGCCGGGTCACAAAAAAAATAATATACACTGCGACTTTGACCCCTTAAAACTACCCTCATCCCCAACTCTGGTTTACGGCTCTGGGGATTTTACTTAGCTAAGTCATGGTCTACTTATTCCCAAATTTTGGTGCACTATCTCAATCTAGCACGTCGCAGAAAACCCCTTATATTTTTTATATTCACACCTACCCCTAACCCTTTATCGCCCACGCAGCGTTCCATCCCTGGAGATTGTACTTAGTTACCTCATGACCTACTTATTCCCAAATTTTGGTGCACTATCTCGATCATGAGCATCACAAAAAAAATAATAAAAGCTGCGATTTTGACCCCTTATAACTACCCTCATGCCCAACTCTCGTTTCCGGCTCTGAGGATTTTACTTAGTTATGTCATGGTCTACTTATTCCCAAATTTTGGTGCACTATCTCAATCACGAACGTCGCAAAAAAACCCTTATATTTTTTGTATTCACCCCTGCCCCACCCCTTTGTCGGCCACGCAGCGTGCCACCCCTGGAGATTTTACTTAGTTACGTCATGACCTACTTATTCCCAAATTTTGGTGCACTCTCTCTTATAACTACCCTAATCCCCAACTCTGGTTTCCGGCTTTGGGGATTTTACTTAGTAATGTCATGATCTACCTATTCCCAAATTTTGGTCCACTATCTCAATCACGAACGTCGCAAAAAACCCTTTATATTTTTTATATTCACCCCTACCCCCCACCCCTTTGTCGGCCACGCAGCGTTCCGCCCCTAAAGATTTTACTTAGTTACGTCATGACCTACTTATTCCCAAATTTTGGTGCACTATCTCGATCATGAGCGTCATAAAAAAAAATAATAAAATCCGCGACTTTGACCCCTTATAACTACCCTCGGCCCCAACTCTGGTTTCCGGTCGTTGGTGAAAGTCATGTACACAACTAATTCAACATATCCTCGTATAGTTTTTCCATATTACTTATCACGCACAAAATCCGCTTCTATCTCTCCGACTATTTAAAATGGGCTATATTAAAGGTCCATTACATTAAAACTAAGCGAGATATGCTGCAAAAAAAATTGATAACTAATGTATTTTAAGAAAAAATGAGAAGTAATTTTAATCCCCATCCACCAAAATGTAAATGCATCGTTTTCCTTCTACAATACCTTTTATTATAGTATTATTTATATGTTCAAAAAGGTGGACGGGTTTAAAATGAATGGTTTTTGAAAATAAAAAGATCAAATTATAGAGCCCATTTTTAAATATTCTTAAAAATCTTACGTTTTCTCCTTGTAACTTAAAAATGAAAAGAGATACAGTAATGAAAAATAAAAAGGAAATTTTTATCTGAAAAAACCCTACATTTTTGTGTGGTATCTTTTTTTCGTATCTGTAACGTCTATGATTTTATGGCCGTCAAGTCAATATGTTATTGTCGGGTTGTCGAAATCCCTTACGCGTAATCCGATACGTCTTCGTCTGGTACTGATAGTAAAATTTTCTAACAAGCGAAAAAACAGATGGGAGAACCTTTTTCGGGGTGATAAAAATTAATGAGTTTATTTCTTCTTGTTCGATGTTAAAATCTTTTAATAATATAGGAACAGATTCGAAGAAATATTTTAGTTTTTGGTTTGGGGCAGTGATCGAATAACCGTCGTAAGGGAAAGGACGATTTTAAATTTTCTTCGCGTGTGCGTGATCGACGAGAGAACGAGGAGCAATTTTTAAGTTACGGGTAAACTGGTTAATTCTTTGCGGAAAAAGTGCAAATTTTTCAATAGTGATAAAAGGAGAAAAATACGGGATCGCGCCATACCGTACTAACAATTTTCGAAGTTGCGGGTAGTGCGTAAAACTTGTGACGGATGCTAGAGGTGGTGTCTTATCGCAGGGGACTTCAATCGATGCGTGTTATTACTTACTGAGACTTCGGAAGCCGTAGCCATAAGGTAATGACTTTTTTTATTTTCTTATGTAAGACATTAGAACCTTTAATGTGTATAATACCTAGAAACATAGCCGGTTCGTACAGTTAGTAGGACATTAGAACACTATTAGTCCAGAGAAATAAGATTTTTCTCGTGACACATCCCCCTCCAGGCCGAAACCAAATTTTTTGAGTAGTATGGACATCTATATTATTAACCTATATGTTTCCTGCAGCCTATTTTGATGATATACATAGTTATAAACAAATGAAGATCAGAAAACGGTAAATTATCGCTTTTTTCGTCTATTACCAAAAAGTTAAGCACTTTAAACAAATTTGAGAGTAAGAAACTCATAAATCGTATAAAAAACTTCAATATGGAGTTCGCTGAATATGTCCATCCTTATTGGTTGCTTATAAAATTGCAAAATAAATCATAAATTTTGAGTTTTTATAAATATTCATAACTTAGGTAAAAATTAACTTAGAATCTTCTTATTACACGAAATGCCGAGACTTCTTGTGCTTAAAATATATTTTAAATTTCAAAGCAATTGGTCAAATAGTTTAAAAGTTATTTAATTTGTTTATCCCAAATTCATTTTTTTTGCAACAGTATAAGTCAGAAAATTATGAGGTTACAATAAAACTTCGGACAGTTTATGAAAGAAGAACATTTATACTATTACCTTAATTAAAAATAAATGACAAAAAATAATTTTAAACAGTGTAAAATTATTTTGCAAAAACATGTCGATTTTTTGCTTACTTATAAACAATTAGAATAACTTTTTAACCGTTACCCGTAAAAAAATTATTTTTACGTATTTAGAAAGACTGAATTTTTATACACATTTAGAAAGAAAAACAACTGTCCTAGGATAATTAGGGACAAAGTTAGCCCCCCATTTTTTTAATTCACATGTTTTTGCAAAATTATTTTGCAATATTTATAATTATTTTTTGTCATTTTTTTTTAAATTAAATTAATACTGTGAATTTTCTTCTTTCATAAACTATAAAAAATATTACTGTAACTTCATCATTTTCTGACTTACAGTGTTGCAAAAAAAATTAATTTTGGATAAACAAATTAAATAACTTTTAAACTATTTGACCAATTGCTTTGAAATTTAGGGTATGATTTAAACACCATAGGTCTCAGCATTCCGTGTAATAAGAAGCGTCTGAGTTAATTTTTACATAAGTTATGAATATTTATAAAAACTCAAAATTTATGATTTATTTTGCAATTTTCTAAGCAACCAATAAGGATAGTGTGACGCCTCACAACCCGGCCTAATTATTCTCGATGCTTCCCGGGGTTACGAGTAAAGGCCAGATCTTCCACGGCGATTCGAGGCGACCGCTGTCAGAGTATTTAAGAACAGGAATTCGAGCACAGGCCAGTCAGTCAATGAACGAGCCGCGACGCGTGATATAATTGTATTCGAATCGGATTTAATGAAATGTATATATTAGTTATCGAAGTTATTATGTTTAGTTAATTAAATCATAAATTTGAGTTGTAAATAAATTAGATGTGTTAGTTGGTGTTATTTGTAATTATTAAAATAAATAAGTGATGTAAATAAAATAATATAAGTAAGTCTTCCTTTATTTAAATTAAACTTAGTGCCTAAAGATATAAATAAATAAAATAGTAGAGTCAATCGCGTAACAAAATGGTGTCAGAAGTGGGATACTTGAAATAAATATCAACGTAAATTTTCGGTTTAAATACAGTGTGGAACCTTTAAAAATAAATTAATATAAATCGTAATAAATAAAGCGTGTGATCATGTCTACCTTGTGTAAGCTAAAAATTGCAGACCTGAGACTTGAATTGGAAGAAAGGGACCTGAGTTCTACTGGAAAAAAGGCTGATCTAGTCGAACGTCTAAAAAACGCTCTTCAAGAAGAGGGCCAAGATCCAGAAACCTATTTGTTTGAAGACAAGCATGCTGCTGTGATCTCGTCGATTTCGAAGGTTTCGACAGACATTACATCGTTAGAGAACAAAGTACCGACAGACATTACATCGTTAGAGAACAAAGTATCGACAGACATTACATCGTTAGAGAACAAAGTTTCTAGTAAAATCTCCCAAGTTTCCTCGGATGTTTCGAAAGTTTCGACAGACATTGCATCGTTAGAGAAGAAAGTTTCGGGTGATATTTCATCCCTTGAAAGCAAAATGACTAACGAGATCTCTGCTAACATCTCTAAGGTCACTTCGGATTTCGACGACAAGATATCGTCCATAAAATCTACTTTTGAAGAAAAGATCAAGGAAATAGAAAAGAAACTGGAGGAAACTGAAAAAGTGGACAAAGTGGTGGAACCCATCTTAACAGATATTAAAGATGATGAAACCAAATACAAATTGGAGCCACAGTCGATAGTTGAAGGGAGTGTGAGTCTTGCTCGTGTTAAGGTGCCAAATTTCGACGGAAAGTCTTCCTGGAACAGTTATGTGAAACAGTTCGAAGCAGGTGCAAGAGCGAACGGATGGTCTGAAAAAGACAAAGCTGTAAACCTGGTTATTGCTCTTCGAGGAGAGGCTTTAGATGTACTTGAGACCATAGCAGTAGAGGAAACTAATGATTATGAACAACTTATGAAGAGACTAAACATGCGCTATGGGCAGGAACATTTGGAGTATGTCTATCAGGCGCGGCTTAAAAATCGACGACAAAAGACAGATGAAGCTCTTTAAGAATACGAGGTCGATATTGCCAGGTTAGTACGGTATGCATATCCAACAGCTCCCGAAGACATGATGGAAAAGTTGGCTGTTCAAACATTCATTGATGGCCTTCGTGATCATGAAATGCAAAGAACACTGCGGTTAGCTCGTCACAAGACGCTGGTCGATGTCTTGTCTGCCGCCCTCGAATACGAATCAGCTACCCAGGCCTCTGGCGGGTACAGTAAAGTTAGGACCGTGAAAGAGGAAGAGGATGAAGACAAACTTGACCAGCTGGTAAATATGGTGAAAGGCTTTACATCGAAGAAAACGAAGACCATGAATTGCTGCAATTGTGGTGAAAAGGGGTACGCACGGAGTTTAAGGAAGAACGCAAATCAAGAAACTCACCAGCAGGAAATAAGAGAACGCACAGACCCTAGGGGGGCAGCCTCGACTCAGAACTCCTCTAAAGACCATCTAATACTAATAGCTTCTTTGAAATGTCGTGAAGATAATGTATATGTAGATGGAGAAATAAATGGTAAAAAGTATACATTGTTGGTGGATACCGGAGCGACCAGGACCATTATACGACCGTCAGTTATAAACAGTCGTAAAAAACTCTTACCAACGAGGTTGCGACTGCGGACTGCCACAGGTGAAAATGGCAACATCCACGGAGAAATCCAGATACAATTGGGGATTGGAGCAGAAAAGTTCGTCCATACTGTCATAGTTGCAGACATCGAAGAAGATGTTATATTAGGAATGGACGTGATGAATTTGCGTGGATTTCAATTGGATTTTAAGAACAGGGTAATCAAAGTTGGCAACGAGGAGGTATTTCTTCATCCACATGATGACAGCACTATGCTAGCAGCTATTAGAGAAGATACAGTTGTGCCTGCGAGGAGTGAAACGATCATCGTAGCGCGGCTACAGGGAATTGTAGAAGAAGGAACACCTGTTATGATGGAGCCATGGAACCACGACGAGGAGGTTGGCCAAGGGATCATAATTGGAAAGGAATTGGTTACTTCTGCGAAAGAAATTCCCGTGAGATTGATTAATGTCAATGACTACCCGGTGACCATCAAGAAGGAGACAAAAGTAGGAACTTGTGTACCCGTGACGTCCATAATCCGTCAGACGACAACATCAGATAATTCCAACGACAAGTTCGACCAAATGGTTGCAGTTGCAGGCCAATCTCTAAATCAAATGGAAAAAAGGAAATTAAGGGAATTTCTTAGGCAATATCGTGACATATTCGTACCGAAAGGAGGAAAGACAGGAAGAACGATAGTTGTCAAACATAAAATTGACACTGGTACCGCTAGGCCAATTCGTCAATCAGCTCGACGATTACCACAGGCGAAGAGAGAGGAAGCTGAAAGGATTGTTCAAGAAATGAAGAAAGACGGGGTGATAGAAACTTCTACGAGCCCATGGGTATCTCCGGTGGTCCTGGTCAAGAAGAAAGATGGAACTACGAGGTTCTGTGTGGACTACCGTTTGTTGAACAATGTTACCAAGAAAGATAGTTATCCTCTGCCTCGGATCGACGACACGTTGGACACATTAGCTGGAAGTAAATTGTTTTCTACGTTGGACTTGAAGTCTGGATATTAGCAGGTAGAAATGGATCCAGTGGACAAAGAGAAGACGGCCTTTACGACAGGATCTGGATTATGGGAATTCAACGTTATGCCGTTTGGACTCTGTAATGCTCCTGCGACATTTGAGAGGCTGATGGAAAATGTGTTGAGAGGGTTATCTTGGAAAACGTGCCTGGTGTATTTAGACGACATAATCGTTTTGGGAGAGACGTTTGAAGACCACCTGAAGAATTTAGAAGACGTTTTTAATCGACTTAAAGCTGCCCAATTAATGTTAAATCCCAAGAAATGCCAGTTATTTCAAAGTAAAGTCAATTATTTAGGTCATATAGTCAGCAAAGAAGGAGTAGCCGTGGATAAAGGAAAAATCGATTCCATTAAGGAATGGCCTGAACCAACTGATAAACATCAAGTGAGAAGTTTTCTGGGACTATGTACTTACTACCGGAGGTTCATTAAGAAGTTTGCAGATATCGCTAAGCCATTAACGCGACTTACAGAGGAAGCAAGGGATTATTGCTGGGATGGAGACTGCCAAACGGCCTTTGAAACTTTGAAGAGGCATTTAATTACAGCGCCAATATTAGGGTATCCACTGCCAGAAGGAGAGTTCATCCTAGATACGGATGCAAGCAATGTGGGAATTGGAGGAGTGCTGTCGCAGATCCAAGGAGGACAGGAACGAGTCCTTGGATATTTTAGTAAAGTGCTTTCAAAACCTGAACGAAATTATTGCGTCACGAGAAGAGAACTTCTAGCAGTAGTAAAATCAGTGGAACACTTCTATCAATACCTCTACGGAAGGAAGTTTCTAATCCGAACCGACCATGCCGCCCTTAAATGGTTAATGCAGTTTAAGAATCCAGAGGGTCAGATAGCCAGATGGATTGAACGACTTCAAGAATATGATTTCAGGATCGAGCATCGGGCCGGAGTTAGCCACAGGAACGCTGATTCTCTATCTAGAAGACCGTGTCCAGCAGAATGTTCCCATTGCAACAAAACAGAGTCAAAGGAAGCAGCAGTACTAAGAACAACAGTGGTCAACGACGAGTGGACGCCTACCAAGATCAAGGAAGAACAAGAAAAAGATCCAGTTTTATAGAAGATTCGACAATGGAAAGAAGAAAATCGTCGACCATCTTGGCAAGAAATATCAAACCTAGGCTCAGTAGTTAAGACGTATTGGGCCCAGTGGGACTCATTTATCTTGGAAGACAGCTTGCTTAAACGAGTAATAGAAAATGATGATGGTTCAGTGAGGAAAACACAGTTGATGATTCCAAAGAGCAGAGTAGCCGAAGTACTTCGTCAGTTACACGACAGTCCATCAGGAGGGCATTTTGGTGTAAAGAAGACCCTTCAGAGAATTCGGGAACGGTTTTATTGGATGAATAGTTCCGACGATGTGAAGGACTGGTGTAAGAAATGTACTACCTGTGCTACAAGTAACGGACCCTACCGGAAAAGAAAGGCTCCTATGAGACAGTACAATGTTGGAAGTCCGTTTGAAAGAATAGCTTTGGATATTGCCGGGCCATTTCCAGAAAGTGACAATGGATGCAAATACATGTTGGTGGTAATGGATTACTTCACGAAGTGGGTGGAGATCTACGCAATTCCAGACCAGAAGGCCGCCACTATTGCAGATATGTTAATCAAAGACTGCATCAGCCGATTTGGAGTACCTCTGGAAATCCATAGTGACCAAGGAAGGAACTTTGAGAGCGATCTATTTCAAGGAATCTGTGATAAACTAGGCATGAAGAAGACAAGAACCACGGCCTATCACCCGCAATCGGATGGAATGGTGGAGCGTATGAATAGGACAGTCGGCAAGTATTTGACAAAGATGGTGTCCAATCATCAACGAGACTGGGACCAGTACCTTCCGTTCTTCGCAATGGCCTATAGATCTGCTATTAACGAATCAACTGGCCAAACACCAGAAAAAGTCCTATTTGGACGTGAGATGCGTCTACCCTGTGATCTAGAGTTTGGATGTCGACCTGGAGATGTTGCTGGTGAGGATTACGTGAATGAATTACGAAGAAGAATGGACGATATACATGAGTTGGCCCGTTCTAATCTTCAGATCACTAGCGACCGAATGAAGAAACGATACGATACCCAATCCGAGAAGGGATGTTTCAAGGAGAACGACAAAGTCTGGCTTTATAATCCAAAGAAGCGAACAGGTTGTTCTCCCAAGTTGCAGCAATTTTGGGAAGGTCCGTACCTCATTGTCAAGAAGATCAATGACGTTATCTACCGAATAAGCAAGATTACTAGGGGAAAGCCGATGATAGTCCACCATAACCGGTTGGCGCCATACGAGGGAGACCACGACGTAGATGAAGAAGTAGAAGTCAACCAAGTTCGAGAAATACCTGACCTCACGTTTGAAAAATTCATGGGTGCCTACGGAGGTACCGGTAAAGCAAGACATGGTGTTACCACTGAAGAAAAGCGAGATCTTCTCGCACTTCCCGATGACTATTCGCTGGCCCATACCATCCCGGCCAGTATCAAAGACGCACGAGGGTTGGCATCCGCCTTCCGAATGAAGTTTGGTCGAGTTGCAGAACTTCAATGTCAACTGCCAGCTCCTGGCAAAGCATTGAAACTCCAAGATGCATCACGTTACCTATTCTATCTGGTAACAAAAGACACTGTCCATGACCAACCTACCTACCAAGATGTATGGGATGCATTAATTCAATTGAGAGAGCACGTGTTGGAGTCCGACGTGCAAAAGTTAGCCATGCCAAAGTTAGAATGCCGCCAATTAGACTGGAGAGTTATCCGAAATATGGTAGAAGAAAGTTTTAAAGACACCGAGGTCCAGGTGTTAGTCTGTTGCAATCCGCATAGTTACTGGTGCGGAGAGAAGACCGTCCCCTGTCATTTTTATACAACTGGGAGTTGTAAAAGAGGGTCCAGTTGCAGATACCAGCATCCAGTTCCAGTCCCGACAAGGTTCCAGGAGGAACCATCTTTTAAGGAGGGGGCAATGTGACGCCTCACAACCCGGCCTAATTATTCTCGATGCTTCCCGGGGTTACGAGTAAAGGCCAGACCTTCCACGGCGATTCGAGGCGACCGCTGTCAGAGTATTTAAGAACAGGAATTCGAGCACAGGCCAGTCAGTCAATGAACGAGCCGCGACGCGTGATATAATTGTATTCGAATCGGATTTAATGAAATGTATATATTAGTTATCGAAGTTATTATGTTTAGTTAATTAAATCATAAATTTGAGTTGTAAATAAATTAGATGTGTTAGTTGGTGTTATTTGTAATTATTAAAATACATAAGTGATGTAAATAAAATAATATAAGTAAGTCTTCCTTTATTTAAATTAAACTTAGTGCCTAAAGATATAAATAAATAAAATAGTAGAGTCAATCGCGTAACAATAGACATATTCAGAGAAAGCCATATTGAAGTTGTTTATAGGGTTTATGAGTTTATTACTCTCTTTGTTTAAAATGCCTAATTTTTTAGTAATAGACGAAAAAAACGAAAATATACCGTTTTTTGATCTTCATTTGTTTATAACTATGTATATCATCAAAATCGGCTGCAGGAAACATATAGGTTATTATTATAGATGACCATACTACTCGAAAAATTTGGTTTCGGCCTGGAGGGGGTTGTGTCACCAACAGGATATTTTTTTCCTTATTTCTCTGAACTATATAGCCGGTTCAATACAATGGTAGCAGCGGTGGTGGGATAGATTAGTTATTAGTTGTCGTCGACATTGGGCTGTCTACTCGGGGTATAGGTGTGGCGAGAACCAAGCGAAAGGCACGGTACCGACGGGTGTAAGACTGGGGTTTTGTTTTGCCTCTAAAAACCATGGCGGAAGTTGGTGACGAGGTAGATAGATTGAAACAAGAGTTAGAAAAGGCGAGAGAGGAAGTACGCAAGTTACAAGATGAGAGACAGAGAGTCGCCTAAAATGAACTAAACTATTTGAGAAAGGAGATTGAAGAACTGAGAATGGCCGGAAGTAGGAGGGCGGAAATGATAGGTGCTAGAGAGGTGAAAGAATGGTGTGGTAGCGAAGGAGAGATGAGTGTAGAGGAGTTTGTTGAGAGAGTAGAGATGTTGCAGCAAATTAATGGGTGGACTAAGCAGAACACAGCTGATTTGGCGAGACGAAGGATGATTGGCGAGGCGGCAGAATTTTTGCGAAATGCGACGAGTCAAAAGCAAGAGGGATGGACATGGAATGAGATAAAAGGGCTGCTATTGCAGCGGTTTGGGGTGAAGAAAGACAGAGTGGATGAAATGGCGAAACTAATGAACATCCGACGGAAGGAGGGGGAAAATTATCGGAGATTCGCTGATAGGTGTAGAACAGCGGCGCACAATGTTGTGAAAGAATATGAGAAAGAAGAGGAAAAGCAAGTAGCGAATGAGATTCGAGAGGAGATGATCTTGGGAGTATTCATGGAGGGTTTAAATAGCGAGGTACGTGTGGTGAAGGCTAGGAAGGGAGTAAATACCCTGACGGCGGTATTGGATATGTTGAAGGACATAGGAGAGGAAGGTGACCGGAAAAGAGTAAGGAAGGTAAGGAAGGAACTAGAGGAAGAAGAAGCAAACAGCAGCGGTTCTGAGAAGAGCTTTGCGACGGCAGTAAGCAATAGCAGCGAGAGAAGAGGAATTCGGCGGATCGAAGGTGAGAAGAAGGAAGGGTTTGTAAAGATGGATCGTGCAGAGGTTATAGTAGCGGCCGGCAGTAAATGGCATGATAGGGTGAATCCGGCTGGAGAAGTGCAAGGAGAGCGGCAAAGATCACTGCGCAGGGTACCGTACACCCCATGTAGGAGGTGTGGACAGGTTGGTCACTGGACACGGGAGTGCACGATACATCAGGGCAACCAGAAGAGTGGAGAGTCACGTTGGAAACAGGAAGAAAGAACACGGTTGGGGAAAAGGGCGAGCAACGAAGAATGCTTTCAGTGTGGGCGACCGGGGCACTTTATAAACACATGTCCACAGACCATATGCGATAATTGTGGATATGGCGGTCACATATGGAGACAGTGTCAAAATATTGGAACATCCGCGAGGAGGGGCCCAATTTCGCGGCGACAACGGCGATGGGATTCAGATAAGTCAGACAGGGAGGTGGAAGATTATGCGAGCCTAGCCGGAAGACGGGCTGAAAGTCGTAGCGTCTCCCCAAACTAGGTGGCCCTCCAGGTTCCCCTAGCTTGGAGATGGTCCAGAAACCTGGAGGGGGATATATTGGGAAGGCGACCGTAACAGCAGGGGGAGTAACATCCTTGTGGAGGGTGTACCAGTTATCACTGGCCGAACTGCGACCTTTACGACGGGGGTATGTCAACGCATCCAGGGTAAGTAGAAGCTAAACGTAACCATCGGTGATATTTCAGCAAAGCATGAGGTATGGATAGTCGATGTGGACTGTAGAGCAGAAGGTATATTGGGCCTGATCTGATGAAACGACTTGGACTGGTAATCGACGTTAATAGAAATGAATTGCGGGCGAAGGAGGCCATGATACCTGTTATACGGAAAGTCACCCACGAGATACTGGGAGGTAAAAAGAGAAGAGTAACATTTGATTTACAGCGCAACGAAATCAAGGAGTATCATGTGGAGACAACAATGGAAAAGCTAGGAAAGGACGGTAGGGGGGATAACCGTAAAAAACTTCTGCCCGACGAACATTAGTGATAGCAGCGGATAGTCATGGACGCTTCCTGAAACCACTTCCTGATTGGAGATGAGTGAGATATCGAGGAAATGGTGTGGCCAGGTCATGGTACCGTAGACATTATTAATGGGATACAGCAACGGGCGAGTACACTTGGAACTAATGATTGTCTCGTTTTGCTAACGATACCAATGATATTCGGCGGAAACAACAAGAGAAAGCGAATGATGCAAGAGCGAGGTTATTTGTGAAGACAGAAAAACCTAGGATTATTCTCTGTAACCTACCAAAACGATTCGACGTAGTATCAGGATCTGCTGTTGTAGAAGAGATCTGTCAGCATAATTTGGACTTGTTAATGGTTATGCAGATACATATGAATGTTGATCTGGTCGATATATACAGCGGCACAAGGAGAAGCGATTATACCAAGCAGGGATTCCATTTTAGCCTGAAGGGAAAGATTAAGTTAGTAGAAAGGATTCGAGAGGTCTTGCAACCCGACAAGAGATGCTGCGAGATGCAAGCGTTGACAGAATATGTAATGCGGGATAAATATTGGGAAGTAATCAAAGGAGTGATGGAAGAAAATGCACAGCAGCGTACAGCGAGCAAACGCAAGACGAATAGGGAACGAAAGAAGACGATAAAGCGTACAGCTGATGAAAGTGGGATACGTGGTGGAATAGAATTGAAGAATCGCTTTAAGTTATTTGAGGGAGAGGAGGAAAATATCCCCATTATTTCGCACCAAAGCGAAGAGCATAGAGAGAACCAGAAGAAACATGTCGAGTTTGTATGGGATTATTTCAAAAAAATAAGTTCTCACCTAAACAACGAGCATAGAAAGAACCAAAAGAAACATGTCGCGTTTGTACGGGAATATTTCAAAGAAACGAGGGAAAATGGAAGGGGCAAGGGAGACGAATTTGTGTGTTTGCAGAGGGATCAGATTCAGGGAGATCGTATGGATAAAGGAGAGTATTTTAAAGTAATAGATGGCGAGATTCATCGGGCACCAAAGGATCGGCGAATAAGAGCAATTTGCGGTGGAGTCTGTCAGAAAAATTGGGAGCCAGCTGAAGTGGTACTAAAAAGTAGGGCCCACCTGCCAGCCTGGAGCGAAACTATACTAAAAGCCAAAATTAGAGGACCGAACCAACCAGAGGAAATAATCGTCGAGCAGTTTGGACACCTACCATCAGGTGTTAGAGTGAACCGAGTGATGGCAACGCGAATGGGAGATAATGTATGGGTGAAGTTCATAAATTGTAACCAGGAACCCGTGGAGCTAAGTTCGGGAAGAGTCGTAGGAACGACGGCAATAATCGCTCGAGATAATACCAGGATGGTGAGACAGGTGAGAGCTAAATCTCAAGGGTCCGACTTCACAGAGGAAATTCACGAGAAGTTGGCCCACATGTCAGTTGGGCAGGAAAAAAATATAGGGGAGATATTGCTTGAATACCGCGATGTGATGGATGCAGAGACGGAGGGAGAATTCTCATGTACTAATCAGGTGCAACATCTCGGGGGATGCTGCCCCGATAGCTAAATCGGCTTATAGAGTGCCTTTCCGCCTGCAGGACGAGATGAGACGGCAAATACAGGATCTTCTGGACAAGGGTATAATTGCACCTTCGACTTCACCATGGGCAGCGCCAGTGATAGTAAAGAAAAAGGCTCTGGAGGGGGAGGAGGCAAAGTACAGATTTTGTACTGATTTTAGGGGATTGAACGCGGTGACAAGGGCGGACACCTATCCCCTTCCCAACATAAATGAAACATTGGATCGGTTGGGAAAATGCAAGTGGTACACGACCATTGATTTAGCCAGCGGGTACCATCAGATTGAGATCAGACCAGAGGACCGAGAGAAGACTGGGTTCAATACGATTGATGGACACTATGAATAAAACCGGATGGCGTTTGGACTGACAGGAGCACCAGCGACGTTCCAGAGATTCATTGACGCGGTGCTAATGGGAATAAAGGGGACGGAGTGCTATGTTTACTTGGACGACGTAGTGATCTTTGCAGCTATGAGACGGAACACAATAGGCGGATATTTTACAGCGGCTACGTGAAGTAGGTGTTAAAGCGAACCTTAAGAAATGTCAGTTTATGATGAGTGAACTAATATATTTGGGTCATTTAGTCACCAGCGCAGGTGTACACAGACCCACAGAAGTTTGTAGCAATACGCACATATCCACGGCCAAAGACTGTGCGGGAAGTACGCGCCTTTCTGGGGTTGACAGAATATTACCGGCGATTCATAAAAGGCTATGCGGAAATAGCTAAGCCACTAACGGAACTAATAAGAGCGGAAACTACGTTTGAGTGGACCCCAACTAGAGTGGAAGCGTTCGACCGACTAAGAGAGAGTTTGTCGAAATACCCCGTATTGCGCTGTCCGGATTTTTAACTGCCATTCATCCTAGCGACTGATAGCGCCACCCATGACTAGCTTTGGGTGGCGGTTTTGTCACAGCAACTTGGAAGAGAGGAGCATCCGATAGCCTACGCTTCAAGGCAACTCAACACGGCGGAAAGAAACTACTCGGCAACGGAGAAGGAACTTTTAGCGATGGTTTGGGGAATCGGTCAGTTTAGGTGCTACTTGTACGGGCGGAGATTTAGCGTAATCACCGATCATGCGCCGTTGCGTTGGACGTTGCAGGTGAAAGATCCATCGTCTAGGCTAGCGAGATGGCAAATGAAACTGGCCGAATACGAGTATGAGGTAGTGTATAAGCCAGGAAAGAGACACGTAAACGCGGACGCTTTAAGTAGAGCCGTAGCAAATGTTAGGCGCGATGAAGATTACTCAATAAATCGGGAGTGGATGAAAAGAACTCAAGAATCCGATATCGATTGCCAGCGTTATGTCAACAATGGGAGCGAGGAATATCGGAAGGATTTAGATGGCGTACTATACAAAGTGACTGACGGTAGGTGGCGAGTCGTAGTACCCGTAGAAGTGAGGAATCGGGTATTAAAGCGGACACATGACGAACCAAGTGCGGGACATTGTGGAGTACAGCGGTCACTTCAGTGGGCGGAGTCGCAGTTTTATTGGGAAAACATGCAAAAGGACGTCAGAAAGCATGTCGAGGACTGTAGAGAATGTGGACGGACGAAAGGTGTAAATAGGGTGCCCATCTGTGAACCATACCATACGTCTAGACCTCTCGAAATGGTAGGAATGGATATAGTGGGTCCTTTGCCACAAACGCGGAGAGGTAATAAATATCTCTTAACGTACGTAGACCACTTTACCCGATATGCTGAGGCGATACCAATAAAAAACTTATCGGCCGAAACTGTGGCGCGTGTTTTTGTGAACGAAGTCGTCCTTCGGCATGGAGCGCCGGAGCGGTTACTAACGGATCAAGGGACAAATTTTGTTTCGGTGCTAATGAAAGAAATTTGTAGACTATTGGGAATCAAGAAGATTCAAACCACAGCGTATCGGCCTTAAGTAAATGGAACGATTGCACCGAACACTTATTGGAATGGTGAAGCATTATGTAAACAGTAAGGCACGGGACTGGGACGAACATATAGGACTGGCGCTAATGGCTTAACGGAGTGCGAAACATAATGCTACGGGCTTCACCCCAAATTGGTTAACCTTTGGGAGGAAAGTTAATATTCCATTTGACTGTGACGTGGCACCGAGAATAGATGATGGAGAAGAGTTAAGCTACCCAGCCGAACTGCGAAGACGACTGGACGAGGCTTATATATTAGCAGCAGAACAAACGCAGAAACTAGAACAAACTAATGCCGAGAGAACGAATCGGGGAAGGCACGAGAGAAATTTAAAGGAGGGTGATTATGTATATATTCAAAATCCGATCGTTCCCAGCGCAGCGGAGTCAGTAACCATACGTATCGGAAGAACAAATCGGCATACGAGCAAAACCTACGTTATCTCTTCCGCGAATAATAGACGATGGAGTAGAAGAGAGACTCAGAACGACCGACGACGACGAAAGTTATGATGAAGAAATTGTATGGGGTTATGCAAGAGAATCAGAAGGGAACTACGATGACGTAGAGGGTACGGCAGATATTGGAGACGTTCCGGGCAAAGCGAGAATGATATTCCCAAGAACGAGAAGGCCTCCACAGTGATACACTCCAACCTGCGATGGAATTAACGAAAGTGGGTACTGGACTGATGACTCCGGTCTTAGTGAAGAACTGCAGGACTTACAGCAGCTGACGGACACCAACAGTGAAGAAGAGCAGATGGTAGCGGCAGAAGTAAGAGAAAGTTCGAGTGACAATGAAATCCTAGACATAATTAACGAGGCAACGGCGGAGGAACCTGGGTTCTCAAGGGGGGCGGCCTCAGCGAGAGAGGCGAAAACCCCTTAGATATGGTATAGAGAATTGAAAAGGATTACCCTTGGGCAATCTTTTTATGTGGGGGGAGTGATGTAATGTCTATGGTTTTATGGCCGTCAAGTCAATATGTTATTGTCGGGTTGTCGAAATCCCTTACACGTAATCCGATACCTCGTCGTCTGGTACTGATAGTAAAATTTTCTAACAAGCGAAAAAACAGATGGGAGAACCTTTTTTCGGGGTGATAAAAATTAATGAGTTTATATCTTCTTGTTAGATGTTAAAAACTTTTAATAATATAGGAACAGATTCGAAGAAATATTTTAGTTTTTGGTTTGAGGCAGTGATCGAATAACCGTCGTAAGGGAAAGAACGATTTTAAATTTTCTTCGCGTGTGCGTAATCGACGAACGAACGAGGAGCAATTTTTAAGTTACGGGTAAACTGGTTAATTCTTTGCGGAAAAAGTGCAAATTTTTCAATAGTGATAAAAGGAGAAAAATACGGGGTCGCGCCATACCGTACTAACAATTTTCGAAGTTGCCGGTAGTGCGTAAAACTTTAAAAACAATAGTCTAATCTAGAGTGTAGAATTGAAACAATAAGTGACGGATGCTAGAGGCGGTGTCTTATCGCAGGGGACTTCAATCGATGCGTGTAATCACTTACTGAGACTTCGGAAGCCGTAGCCATAAGGTAATGACTTTTTTTTATTTTCTTATGTAAGACATTAGAACCTTTAATGTGTATAATACCTAGAAACATAGCCGGTTTGTACAGTTAGTAGGACATTAGAACACTATAGCGGGTTCAATACAGTATCTCTTATCATTTTCGAGTTACATGGAGAAAAAGGAAGATTTTTAAGAAAATTTAAAAATGCACTCTATAATTTCATCTTTTTTTTTTCAAAAACCATTCATTTAAAACCCGTCCAACTTTTTGCACATAGAAATAACGCTATAGTAAAAAGTATTGTAGAAGAAAAACGATGCATTTAAATTCTGATGGATGAGGGGTTAAATATACTTCTCATTTCTTCTTAAAATACATTAATCATCATTTTTTTTGCAGAATATCTCGCTTAGTTTGAATGTAATGGACATTTAGTATTGCTCATTTTAAAGGCCTTTTCAAGCACTACAAAAGTTATTAGTATCATTATACACCTAAAATTGACCGTTCCTCTGTTATTTCAAGTTGAATGCACCGATTTGAGCATGCAGCAAAAAAAAACAACTTACCTACCCTATCCCTCTTTGTATTTTAACTAGAAGATTTATGAAGGAACGAATCTTTTTATTTTTTTATAACTTACAGAAATATTTTATATAGTTTTTTTGTTAGATGCCTAGTTTCTAAGGTATTTGCAAAAATCCGTCCGAAAAGGTGTAATTTTTCAATGAAAATGGCCAATTTTCAACCACGAATAACTCAAAAAGTATTGTTTTCAAAAAATAATTATATAACAGTTTTTGCTTATAATTAGGTTCTCTAGCCTCTTCCGTGGCTATTTTAACCAAAACATTTTTCACCCCCGAGTAGTTTTGGGAACCACCCCCAAGATAAAAGCGCACATCGACATAGGGTAGACTTTGTTTCTTGAGCTATTCCCTACTTACTGTGAAAATATCAAGTAAATCGATGTAGTAGGATGGAATTCGGAGCCAAATACATACCCTCATTGACTGCCCTATATAAAACTTTTCACTCACGGGGAGCTAAACTATAATATATATTTATTCGCGCAGCATACCCCGAACGTATCCTGAGCTTACCCAAGATACGTGCGGCGCGAATAAATCTATAATACACACAACCAAACTTTTATGGAATCACCACGTATTTCAAACCAAAATTTATTTCTTTTGAAAAAACTTGTTATTGTTGCGAAGAATAAAGGTTTTTATTGAAAATAAATATATCAATAAGACAATCAGATAGTACAGCTCGGTACGGTATAGGTTATTTGCTTGAGTTGCAAATTTAACGAAAATAAATAAACAAACTTTTGCGTCCGAAAACGAAAATATGCCTCATGTGGGGTTATAGAACTTACAACGTGGAAAAATTATTGGTCTTGTGGAGTGTTATGATGGTCAATAGTTTATAATTAATCCATTATATTAGGAAAGGATGTTAATTAACTAAAACGACGTTCAACCTTTATGATGGTTCTTTATTGAATGCCTTGACAAGCGACAAGCTCTTCCCAGCCCCTGATGCCTATGCAACCCACTATACTCTAAGGTGCAAAGTGGTGTGCATAGTCAACTCACAACATCTCCCCTCTTAAGATCTAAATACAAAAATATAATTGCTTATTGCTTAATGATTAATTACTATATAAATGTAATATATTTATGTTTATACTTTCTAACCTGATCAAACTTATTGTTATTATTGACAATAATATTTCAAATATTGTGGTTTTTTAACCATCCTACCACTTCTTGTTACATATTGATCACCTCCAATATTATGTTCTCTTTCCTCAACCAAATCTGGTTCTACCTGATCATTTTTTAACTCAGATTTGTCGAGTGCTTCCTCATCAATGGTTAGCTGTTCTTGATTTTGAACAGTTGGAGGGCCCCCTTTAGATAAGGAGTCCTCCAGCAATTCATCAAAGAGTGAATCTGATATAAAATTATTTTTTGTAAATTTGCGTAAATACTTTCGGTTTCTACTGTAACATTTACCATTCCTATCAATCCTAACTACATATGATCTTGGTCTCTTTTTGTCAATATAGAGTATTACCCCAGGTTCCCAGTTCCTTGAGTTTAATTGCACCATAACCTTATCATTAGGTGATAACAACGGTAAATGCTTAGCCGTCTTATTGAAATATTTTTCACTTTTCATCTGATTCCTTTTGAAGTCATGTTCTACATTCTCTACATCAAATTTTGGCTGCAGCTGTGAATCACTTACAGGGACAAAACCTTTTAACTTACGGCCAAATAACAGCTCTGCAGGAGATGGTATACAATGACTGATAGGTGTATTACGAATTTCTAATAAAGCAACATACATATCTTTTTGATCAAACAAAATCTTTTTAAACATCTTTTTGTAGGTTTGCACATATCTTTCAATAAACCCATTTGATTGTGGGTATCTAGGTGAACTAGTTTTGTGAATAATTTCCCATTCCTTAAAAAACTTTTGAATGTACCCATTGGTGAACCGAGGACCACCATCCGAAAAGATAACATCTGGCCTGCCATGTCTTGCAAAAATTGCTTTAAGATTATGAATACCCATTTCATTGGTGGTGTTATTATGCAAACAACTTACTTCTGGGTACTTTGAAAAACTATCAACAAGTAACAAATACTGTTTGTTATCAAAATAAAAAAAATCAACAGCAACTATTTTGATAAGTTAACCTATTCTACTATTCCTACTATTCCTACTATTGGAATTTTGAAAAGTTAAACAAGCTGGACAATTCTTTATTATATATGTTATTTCTTTATTAATAAATGGCCAAAATACATGGTCTCTTGCTCTTAAAATAGTTTTTTCAATTCCTAAATGGTTGTAATGTAACCTGTCCAACATCTCCCTACGCATACTTTTGGGAATTATAATTTGTTCTCCTCTAAACAGTACCCCTTTCATTTCTGATATTTGGTCTCTACAATTCCAATATGGTTTTATCATTTCATGAAGTTTATGCTTTTCTAATGGCCATCCTGATTTAACCACTTTTGACAACTCTCTTAATTCCAAATCCTGTTCTGATTCAATACATTCTTTTTCAAATTTATTTGGACTTATGTCATAGTAATCGATTAAATCTACTTGTGAATGCATGTCTTGCTCTACAATTTCAAAATTAGTATCATCACCACCTGAGCGAGATAAGGCATCAGCCAGGTATAACTGTGATCCTGGCTTATATTTGACAGTAAAATCATAATTTTGTAAATTAATCCTTAATCTTTGTAATCTGAGAGGGCATTGATTGAGTGGCTTTTTAAATATGGCCTCCAAAGGTAGATGATCATTCTCCACAATAAACTCTTTACCATACAAATATTGATGAAAACGCTGACACCCAAAAACAATTGCCAAACATTCCTTTTCAATATGTGCATAATTTTGTTGAGTTGGTGTGAGAGATTTTGATGCATATGCTACTGGACCTCCATTTTGTAAAAGAACTGCTCCTAAAGCGTCCTTTGAACTGTCCACTGACAATACAATTGGTTTATTTCTGTTATAGTACTGTAACACTGGAGTATATACTAATAATTCTTTTAATGTTTCAAAATCCTGTTGATGAACTTCCAGCCAATCAAAATGAACATTCTTTTTCATCAACTTTCTAAGATTACCTGTTAAACTTGACAGATTTGGAATAAATTTTCCTACGTAAGTTAGCATTCCCAGAAAACGACTAAGCTCTTTGACATTTTTTGGTGTAGGCATTTGCTTAATCGCTTCAACTTTACTATCATCAATTGCTATACCATGTTTAGACAACACATGACCAACATACTTTACTTCAGTTACATGAAACTTACATTTATTTTTATTAAACTTTAACCCTCTTTCCTTTGCTCTTGTTAAAACTTGTCTTAAAATTTTGTCATGTTCTTGCCTAGACCTGGCATAGAATATAATATCGTCAATATAAATTTTAATTCCATCTATGCCCTCAAATATCTCACTAAACGTTCTATAAAATACCTCTGGGGCCACTTTTACCCCATAAGGAAGTCTTAAAAATCTGTATCTTCCATAAGGTGTTCCAAAAGTCGTTAAAAATGAAGCATTTTCTGTTAAAGCTATAGACCAGAACCCTTTATTCACATCTAAAATTGAAAAACATTCAGACCCCGCCAGATCATTTGTTATCTCCTCAAATGTTGGTAACTCAAACTGGGCCCTCATTAAAGCATTATTTAAATTTTGTGGATCTAAACAGATTCTAATTCCATTAGCTTTTTTCACCAAAACTATAGGATTCACAAACTCTGTTGGGTCAGTAACTTTTGCAATAATATTCTGATTGATCATTTTATCTAACTCACTCTTAAGTTGCTCCATTAGTCTAAATGGTACCTTTCTGCAAGGTACTATAGATGGTGTATAATTATCCCTTAACTTAAATTCACAAGGAACATCATTTATTTTCCTAATCCCTGTAAATAACTCACCATACACATCCAAAATCCCTGCAGTATTGATTTCATTTATGTTACACCTCTGAATTAAATTTAAAACTTGAATACTCTTAATACCTAATATTGGAGCTGATTTATTATTGGTTTTTACAATTACAAAATTCAGAACATAGGTTTTATTGTTATTTTCAACTTCTAGATCACAAGAGCCCAACACAACTAACTTTTGACCACCATAATTACTAATATCAATAGTTACCTTTTTTAGATCAACATGTATGTTTAATAAATTAAAAATATGTTCGGGAATTACATTTACCTGAGCCCCTGTATCTAATTTAAATTTCACCATTTTATTACATCCTGTTAGTTTTAACACTTCAAACCAGTTTTCACACAACATATTGATTTCTACAGCCCCCAATACAAATTCATTATCTTTCCCTTGCCTACTACTACAAGCTTCATTAGACATTTCATTAAAGTTATATTCTATAGCATTAACATTATTTTTATAAAAACAAAATTTATTAAAATGGTTATACTTATAGCAATTTGTACATTGTTTTCCCATTGCAGGACAGGCATTAAAAACATGTGATCTTCCACATCTGCCACATTTTGCTGTCGAACCTCTTGCTACGTTCTGGTTTCCTCTCTGATAATTTGTGTTTTGTTGACTATTAAGTTGTTGTTTATCTTGACTTCTGTTTAAGTTTCTTTTTCTCACATCACTTATCTCTAAAGTGTTTGTTTTGTCCATTAACTGGCGGACGTATTCCTCTGTTTGTTCCGCTGCTTTACATAATATATTTCAATTGTTTTTGCTAGTGATAGATTGGTTTCTCGAAGTAACCTGTCTTTTGTTTTCTTGTCTCTAATTCCTATGACTATTCTATCTTTAATTAGTCTGTCTTTTAATGCACCGAAATCACAACCTGAAGCTAGTCTTCTTAAATCACCTAAAAAAGAATCAAAACTCTCACCTGGTTCCTGCTCTCTTCGATTGAATTTATGCGACTCTACTGATAAATTACACTGTGGAACAAATTCTTTCTCAAATTTTTTAATCAACACCTCATAATTCTGTTTTTCTGCTTCTGTTAAATTCAAGCTCAATTCAAAATGGTCCAAGACATCTTCTCCAATGCAATGAAGAAAAACTGCTGCCTGAATCTGCTGAGATTTTTCTTTACAGCCGGTTGCTATACTATACAGTTCAAATGAATTTTTAAATTTCTTCCAATTTACTGCCATATCTCCACTTACAGACATGGCCTTGGGTTGTTTTAGCATCTCCATTTTGATTTCCTTTTACTAGGATTTTATAAAAATTATTTATTTTGTACCTCTACCTGGGTTTGTAGGTTCAATTCTTTAAATTATAACTGCGCCATGTTATGATGGTCAATAGTTTATAATTAATCCATTATATTAGGAAAGGATGTTAATTAACTAAAACGACGTTCAACCTTTATGATGGTTCTCTATTGAATGCCTTGACAAGCGACAAGCTCTTCCCAGCCCCTGATGCCTATGCAACCCACTATACTCTAAGGTGCAAAGTGGTGTGCATAGTCAACTCACAACATGGAGCAAGTAATGTTCTCAGAGGTACATAGCTGCAGAGATAGGCGTATTTTTTTTTTCTAACACAGGGCGTTCTGTCCAAACCCTATGGTAGGTAACAGGTACTAGGAAAGCTCAAAAATAAAGAAGGGAAGTCGCCAAAAGTAATAACGGCTCGCCACGATCGCTTAATTGTCCAATCAGCTGGAAGACTCCCAATCATTTCTCACCTGCAGCTCCAAAGGCAGCTTTTGAAAGCTACAGGTGTAATTGTTGCAATTGAAACAATAAGAAGAAGAGTCCGTGCCAAGAAGTATACAGCAGGAGACAGTTATAGGTTCCCGAGTTATCCAGACAGCACAAGATTGATCGTCTAAATTGGTGTCTTCACCACCAAAACTGGAACATTGGGAATTGACAAAATGTGTTATTTTCAGAAAAAGTTAAGATTTGTGTAAAATCAGATGACTCATGAAATCGTGTTCTTATAGGTCGAGGACGACAAGCAAGAACGAAAACTGTCAGATCTGTTCACAAATATAAACGGGGAAGTGTAATGTTCTGGAAAATAATTGTGATCCGTAAAAAAATTCCTTTAAATTTCATCCAATCAACTTTAACTGCTCACAAGTATGTTAATAACCTGTAGTTAGGCTCTGGAGAGGTGAAACAAGAGAAAATTTAATTTTTAAGGATGATAATAGACCTCTACATACCATAAAAGTGACTAGAGACATCATTGAAGCAGAAGGTATCCCTTGTTTGGAGTGGCCTGCTTGCTCACCCGAGCTTTACTCTATAGAATATATGTGGGATATGCTTAAAAGAAAAATCAGAGCTCGCCGGGATAATCCACAAAACACCGGACGGCTAGTACAAGCTGCTCTTGAAGAATGGAGCAACCTACTACATACAACAAAATGTTGATAATTAGGAGCGTGACCACGCAAACTGAAGCTTGCATAAGGAATAGAGGTGATAACATTGACTACCAAGAAAGACAGAAAAAAATAAATAAAAACAATTTAAACATTATTCGTTTTACATTGAAATTTTTTATATTATTGACTTTATTTAAAACAACTAGTTTCAATTTTTTTAAAGACTTTATTGTTTTTTTAATTGTTATGTATTTGTTATTAAATTGCTTTAAAATAAATATTGTTCGCTTTCGTATGTTCGTCTTTTTAAATTCGCACGATATAATAAGAAATATCAGATGATTTCATATAAGTTTGGTTGTGTGTACACATACAGTATGGTGCAAATGAAAGGAATAAATTCATTATTTCGTAAACCGGTGACTTTGTGGAAAAATCCCGAAACAGGTCGATTTTTATTTTTAAATTATGATATTTTGGCATATATATCATACACATGACGTCATCCATCTGATGATGTAATCTATGATTTTTTTAAATGATAATAGGGGTCGTGTGCTAGCTCATTTGAACGGTTATTCAATTCCTATTCAGTAATTCAATCATTTACATAATTATTTATACAGGGTGTCCAAAAAAAATTTAAATTAAATTATTTGACAAAAAAAGAATGTATGTAATTAATTTAATTATACAGCATTTTATTGCTGTCATAAATCAGACAAAAATGTTTATATCACAAATAAACATTGCTTTTCGCTTAAATTTAATGTTCAAACTTCCAAGGGGCAGGTGGCAGGCGGGAGCTGGCTTGAACATTGAATTTAATCGAAAAGCAATGTTTATTTCTGAAATAAACATTTTATTCTGTTTTCGGGCAACAGTAAAATGTATTCAGAGTTAAATAAATTACTAACATTCTTATTTTTTTTGTCAAATAATTTAATTAAAAAATTATTTTTGGACAACCTGTACAAATAATTATGTAAATGTTTATATTACTGAATCGAAAATTAACTAACTTTTCAAATAAGCTAGCACAGGACCCCTATTCCCATTTAAAAAAATTATCGATTACATCATCATGTCCAGATGGATGACGTCACTAGTATGATATATACGTCAAAATATCATAATTTAAAAATAAAAATTGACCTGTTTCGGGATTTTTCCTTAAGGTGGCCGGTTTACGAGATAACGAATTTATTCTCATTTGCACCATACTGTATATTATAGTTTAGCCCCCGTGCGTGACAAGCTTTAAGTCAACAGAAATTGTTTTACATAATATGTAATATTATTAGGGAACCATAGACTTAAGATATTTATCCATTAGAAAATCCGCAAATGTACAATATATCCGGTGGAACTTATGACCCAAGAAATTAAAAACATGTGTGCCAACATAACTTTTGATTTCTGAAATTTCCATGCATTTAATTTTATAGGCTAAGGGGGGTATGGTTTAAAATTTTGGATTTTTTTTATTATTGTAAATGAAAGTGTATTAGAAAAAGAATACTCTCTGAAAATTTTCAGATTGATCGGAGTAAAATTACAAGAGATACAGCATGTTGAATATCCCTACCTTCGACTCGCTTTGCCGCGGTTTTGCGTCAGCGCGCTTGAGCGTAGTGAGAAATTTTCAACAACTGTTCCTCTTCTCTTTTGTAGATTACTTCGAGATTCAAAAAACACATTCTTTTACGATTTGGGGGACAAAAAAATTGAAAATAAAAGTTGTCAAAACTTTACACGCATTTTTCTCAAAATTTCTCTTTCAAAGGCGGTGAATATTGTAACTCAAAAACTGTGCGGCTGATCCATAAGTAAATAACTTGTGAAGCGGTTAATTTTTAATTTCATTTGTGATGCTAATTAGGGGCTGAGATTTGTATCAAAAAAAGGAACCAACATTATTTTGAACGCAACTTACTTAAAAAGACTAAGTTTTCACTTTAATAGCATATAAATTTTATTCTACATCCCACCAGAATGAAAACAATGGGAACCTTCTCTGATTACACCTCCGAGGCTTCTACAATTTGCAAGCCATACGGATGCTGAGACTAAGGAAGATGAGGGAATTCTACAATTTACAATTCACGTCCCATCTGCTCAGCGCGGTAAAGTTCCAACGAGAATGGTTCCCTTCGTACGCCAATCAGAGTAAATGTAAATCAAAAATGAATAACCATTTTCAATTTCGTTGCAAAACGAAAATACAGCCGAACCATATTCTAGTCCAATCAGAGAGTGCAGCAAGCACCTCTACCGGTTTCGAAACTTATTAGTCTCTCATCAGGAGGTAAATATGCTACTCTCCCTGATCCAACCAAAACAAACCCCAGCGTGCAGTCCCGGATTGCAACGAACGAAATGGCATAGATGCCCTAGCGGCCACTGCTAGCAAAAAGACTAAGTTTTCACTCTAATAGCATATAAATGTTATTCTACATCCCACCATTCTCGTTGGAACTTTACCGCGCTGAGCAGATGGGACGTGAATTGTAAATTGTAGAATTCCCTCATCTCCCTTAGTCTCAGAATCCGTATGGCTTGCAAATTGTAGAAGGCTCGGAGGTGTAACCAGAGAAGGTTCCCATTGTTTTCATTCTGGTGGGATGTAGAATAACATTTATATACTATTAGAGTGAAAACTTAGTCTTTTTGCCAGCAGTTGCCGCTAGGGCATTTATGCCATTTCGTTCGTTGCAATCCGGGACTGCACGCTGGGGTTTGTTTTGGTTGGATCAGGGAGAGTAGCATATGTGCCTCCTGATGAGAGACTAATAAGTTTCGAAACCGGTAGAGGTGCTTGCTGCACTCTCTGATTGGACTAGAATATGGTTCGGCTGTATTTTCGTTTTGCAACGAAATTGAAAATGGTTATTCATTTTTGATTTACATTTACTCTGATTGGAGTACGAAGGGAACCATTCTCGTTGGAACTTTACCGCGCTGAGCAGATGGGACGTGAATTGTAAATTGTAGAATTTCCTCATCTTCCTTAGTCTCAGCATCCGTATGGCTTGCAAATTGTAGAAGCCTCGGAGGTGTAACCAGAGAAGGTTCCCATTGTTTTCATTCTGGTGGGATGTAGAATAACATTTATATACTATTAGAGTGAAAACTTAGTCTTTTTGCTAGCAGTTGCCGCTAGGCCATCTATGCCATTTCGTTCGTTGCAATCCGGGACTGCACGCTGGGGTTTGTTTTGGTTGGATCAGGGAGAGTAGCATATGTGCCTCCTGATGAGAGACTAATAAGTTTCGAAACCGGTAGAGGTGCTTGCTGCACTCTCTGATTGGACTAGAATATGGTTCGACTGTATTTTCGTTTTGCAACGAAATTGAAAATGGTTATTCATTTTTGCAACTTACTTACTTTTGATGTTAGAAATTTTTTTAGAAAACAAAAATAAAGCAAAATAAAGCTAAAACTTTTTTAAACACTTTAAAATAGTTGTAACGAGTTTTCACCCGATGGTGCTTGATTTTTTGGTCATTTTACGTTGAAATATTCTATTTGGAATTTGATGAATAAGAACCTACTTATCGTTAGCTACAGCTCTGCTTTTGCTAGGTCTACAGACTTTATATATTACACCATTTTTTTCACTTTTTTATAAGCTATATTTTTGCTAAGATTTTTTTTTGATAAAATACGAGTACTATCTTTTTGAGTTTGCAAAAAACCTTCAAAAAAGGTGTTTTCTTTTTTGATAAAAAAATCATATTTACACGCAAATGAGTCGAAAAGTATTGACAGTAAAAAAAAACTCTATAGAACTAGAGTTGTTTAAAATTAGTTAGTTTATCAAATTCTGAACTTATTTTGAACGTATTTTTTTCACTCCCGAGAAGAGGTGAAACTCACCTCCAGGGCAAAAGCACACATCAACATAATATCACTTTTTTCTTTGACATGTTAGCTATGTACAGGGTGTTTGGTAAAGAATGGGCCATAGCTTAACCTCAGATTCCTGAGCTTAAAATAGGTCGATTTAAGCTAACTTACCTTAGTACGAAAGTTGATAATAACCGAAATACAGGGTGTCAAAGTTAAACTTTTATTTCATTTATTCTTGAATATTTCCTGACAAGTATGAGCTAACAACACGAAATTTGGTAAGCGGTGGTTTTTCGGGACGAGAAATCTAAATTCGCCACCAAAAATGATGTATTACCCAAAGGGCGCCACATACGTCTTTTAGCGCTCATTTAATCGGTCAATTTTTTTTATCCCCCACTCTACATACTTTTTGAATCAAAATTTTTATTTTCTTAATATTTTTACTTAAAAAAGATATACTCATTCATCTCCCTAAACTTAACCGTATTCGAAATAAACGCATTTTAAATTTGCGATGCAACATAATTTTTTGCATAATATCATTGTACTTGCACCTTAAAAATAAACTTAAAACCATAATAATTGTGCAAGTTCTTATATTTATGTTATTGCAACGCAAAGTCAATTACAAGAAATTTGCGATACAGTTTTGGAAACTATTATGGCTTTAAGTTTATTTTTCGGGTGTAACTACAATGATATTATGCAAACAATTATGTTACGTCGCAGATTTAAAATGCGTTTATTTCGAAAACGGTTAAGTTTATCGAGATTAATGCAGTATACCTTTTTTTTAAGTAAAAATATTAAGAGAATAAAAATTTTGATACAATGAGTATGTAGCGTGGGGGATAAAAACAAATTGAACGTACTAATGGAGTGCTGAAAGACGTATATGGCGCCCTCTGGGTAAAACATCATTTTTGGTGGTGAATTTAGATTTCTCGTCCCAAAACACCCCCGCTTACCAAATTTCGTGTTGTTAGCTCATATCTGTCAGGAAATAATAATAATAATAATAATAATAATAACCTGTGGGAGTTTTTTGTCAGTTCTTCTATCAGGCGCGGCCCCCTGCGAATGGGGGATGCTTTCTGGGTATTCGTAGCGCCAGTACCCAGAGAGTAGCAGGGATACTTGCCGTGGAACAAAAACTGACACCTGGCAGTAGGTATAAAATGCACACCCATGAGAATGGAGAATAATAATTTATGTTTAGGATCGCTGCCTGGGGATCGCCAGGGCACGTCTGGAGCCGGCGCTGGACGTGACAGCATGCGGGACGTCGGTGGCAGGGTGTTGAGGAGGCGGGCCCCTGTCATACAATCAGCTACAGCCCAACCACAACCACAACCACAAGCGAGCCAAACAACAACAAAAGCTCCACCCGCCGAAGGTGCTGCGCTGGATCATCAGCCGGCGCTCACTCAAGCGGGACGACCGAGGCAGCGCATGAAATGGACTGTGTCCATTAATGAAAACATTTTGCGCTTCTACTACAAGGTGACAAACCTCGGTCAAGAAACAATCGGCTACCGACAACAGCTGTATGCCGAATTTTGCAGGACGTACCCAGATATTCAAGTATCGGAGCAACGAGTATCAGACCAATACCGGGTAATTATAAGAAACAACCTTATCCCAGAGACTAGACGCAATATCATCAGAAGCGAAGTCGAACGGGAGATTCATAACGATATTGTAATTGAAGATCAAGTCCCCAATGAAGTTCATGAGCAGATTCCTGAGCTTGCCATACAAGAAACTCAACCTGACAATACAGAGCAGGAAAACAACGAGCTATATGATAACCTAGTAAGCGAAATGGCACGTGCTGTACAAGAGTTTAATGGAACAAACCCACTTAGCAGACCACCGCTACCACGAATAAACTCTTGTAAGAGACTAGGTGTGCTGTTACAAATTGTGAACACTGAAGTCCTACCCAATTATGTCGTAGAAGCCCACACATTAGAGTATCTGCACATGCTAATCTACTGTGCAGCAACAGCAATTGCTAATGTAATGGGCATTAAGATCAGAACACGACGGGGTACTAATAATGGAAGGACTGGTAGCAGAACTGCACCCTGGGAAAAAAGACTGCTCGGAAAGATTGAATTGCTGCGTAGGGATATTGGTCAAGTCACAGAATATATACGAGGTGTAAGAAGTACAAGAGTCATCAGGAGAGCTGAAGAAATAATACGGAATACTGCAAGACACTCAAGATACGATCCAGAAAACAACACAGCCCAACAGTGCCTGGATACATTAAAACAAAGACTCTCAGTTTATTCAGGACGACTAAGAAGGTACAAAGTGAGTAACAACCGAAAATCCGACAATGCCCTTTTCGAGACTGCTGAGAAGGCGTTCTATCGAAAACTCAATTCCACCGTAGAAAATCTCGATAAGTCTTACCCAAGCCAAGAAGAAATTCATGAGTTTTGGGGAAATCAACTTTCCACACCAGCTGCTCTTAACAACAATGCTGGATGGATAGAAGATACGGCACAGAACTGCCAACACTACACTACTACTCTCTACGAACCCTTCACCACTGAAGAAGTCTCAACTATCATCAAAGAGCTTCATAACTGGAAATCTCCTGGACCAGACGGAGTTCAAAACTTTTGGCTCAAGAAGTTTTGGAGTGCTCATGAATGCTTATCAACACTAATTAATCATGTTATTCCTAATCCGCAGGATATACCATCATTCCTAACTCAGGGAACCACTTATTTAATACCGAAGGATCAAAATAACACCCAAGATCCAGCAAAATACCGCCCAATTACTTGTCTTCCAACTTTGTATAAATTGGTCACATCCTGTGTAGCCCGGCGTATCTACCAACACTGTGCTCTGAACAATATCATAGTGCCTCAACAGAAAGGATGCGCTAAGGGTTCCATGGGTTGCAAAGAACAACTTATCATTGACTCTGTCATTTCTAATCAAGCATATTCCAAAAAGAGGAATCTATTTACTGCTTTTATTGATTACAAGAAGGCCTTTGATTCAGTCCCGCATGAATGGCTTATAGATATACTGAGAATATATAAAGTCGATGATAATATAGTGACCTTTTTACAACATATAATGACAGAGTGGAAAACTAGAATTCATCTTCAAATACCTGGTGAAAGTAACATCGAAACTGAAAATATCGTAATCAGCCGGGGCCTGTTTCAAGGAGATTCGTTGAGTCCTCTGTGGTTCTGTCTAGCTATGAACCCACTATCTCAGCTATTGAACTCCACAGATGCAGGTTTTAGCATCAAAAATAACAACAATGTGGTGGCGAAGCTTAATCATTTATTGTACATGGATGATTTGAAATTAATGGCTTCCACTCGAAACCAACTCGACGAGATGCTAAAAACTGTAGAAACTTTTTCTAATGATATTAGTATGCACTTCGGACTAGATAAGTGCCGTATTTTAAATATAGTCAGAGGAAAAGTACAGCCCGGAGGATTCGATATGCAAAATGGCCAGAACATCGACGCCATGGGTGAAAACGATATGTATAAATATCTTGGAGTAAAGCAAGCGCGGAAAATTGACCATAAACAAATGAAAACAGAGATAACTACTGAGTTTATACGAAGGGTAAAACAGCTGCTTCGCTCACACCTTAACAGTAGAAATTTGTTTAAGGCACTAAACACCTACGCATGTTCCGCGCTTAGCTACTCATTTGGTATTGTTAAGTGGACAAAAACAGATATAGAAGCTCTTCAGCGAAAAGTACGAACACACCTCACAAAGGCACAAAAACACCATCCGAAAAGTGCAGTAGAAAGAACAACATTACCACGGAATCTAGGAGGAAGAGGACTTATGGATATAGGTGAGCAATTAGATAAACAAATTGCTAATTTAAGAACTTATTTTCAGATGCAGGCTGAGACATCTACTCTACATCGCGCTATCTGCGCAGTAGATGACACAACACCGATCAAACTGAGGGAACCAGAAATACGCATAAACCACCTTACTAAGGACGAAAAAGTGCGCGCCTGGATGGGTAAACCTCTGCACGGGCGACATCCCAATGAGGTCAGCCAAGATTATGTCGACAATATAGCGTCGAACTACTGGTTGACATCAGGAAAGATGTTCCCTGAGACGGAGGGTTCATTACTGGCCATTCAGGATCAGGTTATACCAACAAGAAATTACCTGAAATATATCATCAAAGACCCTCAGGTTCAAAACGACAGATGCCGATATGGATGTCAAGCCCAAGAAACCATCCAACATCTTACAGGGGGCTGCCAGGCATTTGCTGCAACTGAATACAAGGAACGGCATGACGCAGTGGGAAAAATCCTTCATCAAGAGATAGCTATCAAGCTGGGACTTCTCCGAACAGACCATCTCCCGTATTATCAATACGTCCCTGAGAGTATGCTTGAGGATGGCAACTACAAGCTATACTGGGACCGCACTGTGCTCACAGACCAAACAGTGGCACATAATAGACCAGATCTCGTACTAGTTAATAAATTAACAAGACAAACAACACTAATTGATGTGGCGATACCTAACAACAATAATCTACGTAGTAAATTTACTGAAAAGATCGCCAAGTACAGAGATCTAGAAATTCAAATACGAAGGCAATGGAGAATGGAAAGTACCCAGACGATACCGATTATTATGTCTACTACTGGAGTCATTCCGAAGACCCTCCTCGAAAGCATAAAAAAGCTGGGTCTGAATGAACATCTTTATAAGACCATGCAGAAAGCTGTACTGCTCGCGACGGCCAGATGCGTACGAAAATTTCTGGGAGATACACCTGCATTCCAAGTCACCTAGGGCTCGATAACACGGAAAGAGTCCCACCAGAGCTCAATCCTTTTGATACCGTAGGTATCTGGGATGAGTCAATTTTCCCCTTAGAGGGAGTGTGAGCCGTATGGCTAAATCTGGGATAATAATAATAATAATAATCGCCCAATTACTTGTCTTCCAACTTTGTATAAATTGATCACATCCTGTGTAATAATAATAGTATCGCCCAATTACTTGTCTTCCAACTTTGTATAAATTGATCACATCCTGTGTAACCCGGCGTATCTACCAACACTGTGCTCTAAACAATATCATAGAGCCTCAACAGAAAGGATGCGCTAAGGGTTCCATGGGTTGCAAAGAACAACTTATCATCGACTCAGTCATTTCTAACCAGGCATTCACAAAAAAAAGGAACCTTTTTACTGCTTTTATTGACTATAAGAAGGCCTTTGATTCAGTACCGCATGAATGGCTTATAGATATATTAAGAATATACAAAGTCGATGATAACATAGTGACCTTTTTAAGGCATATAATGAGAGATTGGAAGACTAAAATTCACCTCCAAATACCCGGTGAAAACAATATCGAAACCGAAAATATCGCAATCAACCGGGGCCTGTTTCAAGGAGACTCGTTGAGTCCATTGTGGTTCTGCTTAGCTTTGAACCCCCTTTCCCAGCTATTAAACTCCACTGACTCAGGTTTTAGCATTAGAAACAATAATACTGTGGTAGCGAAGCTCAATCATCTGTTGTATATGGATGATTTGAAATTAATGGCTTCCACTCGAGAACACCTAGAACAGATGCTAAAAACTGTAGAAACATTCTCTAATGATATTAGCATGCACTTCGCACTAGACAAGTGCCGTGTTTTGAATATAGTCAGAGGAAAGGTACAGCCCGGTGGATTCGACATGCAAAATGGCCAGAACATCGAGGCCATGGGCGAAAACGATATGTACAAATATCTTGGTGTAAAGCAGGCGCGGAAAATTGACCATAAGCAAATGAAAACTGAGATAACTACTGAGTTTATACGAAGGGTAAAACAGCTGCTTCGTTCACAGCTTAACAGTAAAAATTTGTTTAAGGCACTAAACACCTACGCTTGTTCCGCGCTTAGCTATTCATTTGGTATTGTTAAGTGGACAAAAACGGATATAGAACATCTTCAGCGGAAAGTACGAACACACCTCACAAAGGCACAAAAACACCATCCTAAAAGTGCAGTAGAAAGAACAACATTACCACGGAATCTAGGAGGAAGAGGACTTATGGATATAGGTGAGCAATTAGATAAACAAATTGCTAATTTAAGAACTTATTTTCAGATGCAGGCTGAGACATCTACTCTACATCGCGCTATCTGCGCAGTAGATGACACAACACCGATCAAGCTGAGGGAACCAGAAATGCGCATAAACCACCTTACTAAGGACGAAAAACTGCGCACCTGGATGGGCAAACCTCTGCACGGGCGACATCCCAATGAGGTCAGCCAAGACTATGTCGACAATACAGCGTCGAACTATTGGTTGACATCGGGTAAGATGTTCCCTGAAACAGAAGGTTCAATACTAGCCATTCAGGATCAGGTTATACCAACTAAAAATTACCTGAAACACATCGTCAAAGACCCTCAGATCCAGAACGACAGATGCCGATATGGATGCCGAACCCAAGAAACCATCCAACATCTTACAGGGGGTTGCCAGGCATTTGCTGCAACTGAATACAAGGAACGGCATGACGCAGTGGGAAAAATCCTTCATCAAGAGATAGCTATCAAGCTGGGACTTCTCCAAACGGACCATGTCCCATATTATCAATACGTCCCTGAGAGTATGCTTGAGGATGGCAACTACAAGCTATACTGGGACCGTACTGTGCTCACAGACCAAACAGTGGCACATAATAGACCAGATCTCGTACTAGTTAATAAATTAACAAGGCAAACAACATTGATTGATGTGGCGATACCTAACAATAATAATCTAAGTAGTAAATTTACTGAAAAGATCGCCAAGTACAGAGATCTGGAAATTCAAATACGAAGACAATGGAGAATGCAAAGTACCCAGACGATACCTATTATTATGTCTACTACTGGAGTCATTCCGAAGAACCTCCTCGAAAACATAAAAAAGCTGGGTCTAAATGAACACCTTTATAAGACCATGCAGAAAGCTGTACTACTCGCGACGGCCAGATGTGTACGAAAATTTCTGGGAGATACTCCAGCATACCAAGTCACCTAGGGCTCGATAACACGGAAAGAGTCCCACCAGAGCTCAATCCTTTTGATACCGTAGGTATCTGGGATGAGTCAATTTTCCCCTTACAGGGAGTGTGAGCCGTATGGCTAAATCTGGGATAATAATAATAATAATAATAACTTTTTATAAGCTATATTCATTTGGCAGAAAAACTAGCTATTCATTTGGCATTGTTAAGTGGACAAAAACGGACATAGAAAATCTTCAGCGAAAAGTAAGAACGCACCTCACAAAGGCACAAAAACACCATCCTAAAAGTGCAGTAGAAAGAAGAACATTACCACGAAATCTAGGAGGAAGAGGACATGGATATAGGTGAGCAATTAGACAAACAAATTGCTAATTTAAGATCTTATTTTCAGATGCAGGCTGAAACATCGTCTCTACATCGCGCTATCTGCGCATTAGATGACACAACACCAATCAAATTGAGGGAAGCAGAACTGCGCATAAACCACCTTACTAAGAACGAAAAATTGCGCGCCTGGATGGGTAAACCTCTGCACGGGCGACATCCCAATGAGGTCAGCCAAGATTATGTCGACAATATAGCGTCGAACTACTGGTTGACATCAGGAAAGATGTTCCCTGAAACGGAGGGTTCATTACTGGCCATTCAGGATCAGGTTATACCAACCAGAAATTACCTGAAATATATCATCAAAGACCCTCATGTTCAAAACGACAGATGCCGATATGGATGTCAAGCCCAAGAAACCATCCAACATCTTACTGGAGGCTGCCAGGCATTTGCTGCAACTGAGTACAAGGAACGGCATGACGCAGTGGGAAAAATCCTTCATCAGGAGATAGCTATCAAGCTGGGACTCCTCCAAACCGACCATCTCCCATATTATCAATACGTCCCTGAGAGTATGCTTGAGGATGGCAACTACAAGCTATACTGGGACCGCACTGTGCTCACAGACCAAACAGTGGCGCATAATAGACCAGATCTCGTATTAGTCAATAAATTAACGAGACAAACAACCCTCATTGATGTGGCGATTCCTAACAACAATAATCTACGTACTAAATTTACTGAAAAGATCGCCAACTACAGAGATTTGGAAATTCAAATACGGAGACAATGGAGAATGCAAAGTACCCAGACGATACCGATTATTATGTCTACTACTGGAGTCATTCCGAAGACCCTCCTCGAAAGCATATAAAAGCTGGGTCTTAATGAACATCTTTATAAGACCATGCAGAAAGCAGTACTACTCGCAACGGCCAGATGTGTACGAAAATTTTTGGGAGATACACCTGCATACCAAGTCACCTAGGGCTCGATAACACGGAAAGAGTCCCACCAGAGCTCAATCCTTTTGATACCGTAGGTATCTGGGATGAGTCAATTTTCCCCTTAGAGGGAGTGTGAGCCGTATGGCTAAATCTGGATAATAATAATAATGTTTATTTACTTCTCATTATGCTATCATATATAATATTATAATAGAATAATTCAATACTAACATAATTACAAATTAATTTTATGTTAAATATTTTCACATATAAATAAATAGTAAATAAACCAAAAGAAGAAATTCCCTGAAGAACCAGAGGTTGTGCTCTGGGATTACATTATTCAAATATTAAACATTAACAATACAAAAACGCATAACAAATATTAAAAAATTAACAATACATAACGCATAACAACTCATAATGCATAACAAATATATTATATATTAGTAGTTATATTATAAATTTAATTAAAGATCGCATTCAAAAATTCAGTTCCAGTGTTCTTAATAAATTTTTTTAAAATGGGTTTAATCATGTTGAATGAGTTTATTTTTCTCAAATATATTTTATAAATTTCGGGTAAATAATTAAATATTTTAGGAATATAGTATGTGAAATTATGTTTACCAATTGATTTAAAATTACTAATAATTTTTACATAGTCATGAAGTTTTCTTCTAGTGTCGTAATTATGATCTATCGATTTCAATATTTGTTTATTTTTGTATATATGCAAAATTATGTTTAATAAATATAACTGTCTAATTTTAAAAACACCAGCTTGCTGATAAAGAAGTTCTGATGAATATAAGCGAGTTTTTTTTAATATTATTTTTAAAAATCTCCTTTAAAGTATTTTGAGTTTAATCAAATGTGAGGAATATGTTCCACCCCATGCTATAATGGCATATCTAAGACGTGATTCTATTAAGGAATAGTATACCATCTTTAAGTAAGATAAATCAAGAATATTGCTGAGATATCTAAATCTGTATAGTATCATTCTTAGAGTTTTACATACCATATCAATATGTATATCCCATTTCAAGTGACAATCTATATAAACGCCTAAATATTTTATGTATTCTTTCCTATTTATTTTAATGTACGCCTTATTATAGTTTAGATTTAATTTCATGAATTCGGGTAAATTATTTTTATATATTGAAAATGGTATAAAGTAAGTTTTATCTGTATTAACTGTCAGTAGTTTCCTACTTAGCCAATCTAGAACCTTTACAGTTTCTGTTTCTGCCAAAGTTTTAAGTTCATTCCAAGAATTACTAGTGTAAAGTATAACTGTGTCGTCAGCAAAACAAATAATCTTTCCATTTATTTTCATTGCCGCTAGATCATTTATATATATTGAAAACAATAAAGGGCCTAAAACAGTACCTTGAAGCACACCATACTCAATGCTTCTTTCAGTACTAAGTTTGTTATTAATTTTGACAATTTGCAATCTATTTTTTAAATAACTTTGAAATAGTAAATATGGTATTCCTCTTATACCAAGATCGTCCAAAGTACTTAATAACTGTTGATGACTAACAGTATCAAATGCTTTCGCTAAATCTAAAAATATTGCTAAAGTAGGAGAACCACTGTCCAGCATCTTATAAAAATAATCAGTAACAGATGTTATAGCATCTGAAGTGGAATATCCTTTTTTAAAACCAAATTGGTTTGTAGAAAGCAGGTTAAACTTTTTAAGATATTGATTAACTCGTTCGGCTAATACCTTTTCAAAGATTTTTGCAAGGCTGGTAATAAGTGATGTTGGACGATAATTTTGCACGAATTTTTTATCACCTTTTTTAAATATAGGTATAATTACAGCTTTTTTAAAATTGTCAGGACATAGTAAATATTCAAGAATAAATGAAATAAAAGTTTAACTTTGACACCCTGTATTTCGGTTATTATTAACTTTTGTACTAAGGTAAGTTAGCTTAAATCGACCTATTTTAAGCTCAGAAATCTAATGCCGCGTCCGCATTGGTAAATTTTTCGTGCGTCCCAGCTGTTCGTCGCAAATATTTGCGTGCTCGAAGTAAATTGTGCTAGTGTGGACGTGTTCGTCGCATAAATCGGACGCAAGAATTTATGACGCACACATCGCACACGCTCCATCTGTTATCGTTTTCGAGCGAAATGATTTGAGCACCGCGTCCTCACTGGTAAAAATTTGCGACGAACCATTTGTTCAATATGCACGAAAAATTTACCAATGCGGACGCGCTATAAGGTTAAGCTATGGCCCATTCTTTACCAAACACCCTGCATATGCCAAATTTCATGTCAATTCAAGCAATTTTTTAAAATTTTGAGGTTTTGTAATATTTTACCGTGAGTGAATGGACTAGACCAGAGAATAGTAATTGTACACTAGTAATTAATTGTTTCATCAAATGACCCCGCAACACTCCTTATGGAAAAGTGGTCCCGATCAAATTTAACAAAACTTTGGTCAATGATAGTCCTCAGTGAGTAGATTAAAAAAGTCCATGGCACTTAGGTCTGAAAAACTATTATTCTCGAGCTACATCCTTCTGAAGTTCTTAAATTCAGGTAATACTCGGTTTACGTTAAGTTCACTAATTCACGGTAAAGTGAATGAAAATATCTATTACTGAAAGAAGACAGGCTCATTTTCTTCATGCTTATTTGCTTGTTGCATATGAATTCGTGGTCAAAAATAGACGCATCGTATTTTAGTCAGAAAACCTCCGAAAAGTCCTCAGAAAACTGAAGAAGTGCAATAAAAAATGTGCTGCTAGAGTGACATAACAATTATCATATTTTCATGAATACTTCACACTTATCCAATACCAGCATAGTTGCAGTTCCACCTTATCTTTAGAAAACTACTGCACAGTGGCGGATTTAGGGGGGAATAGAGGAATTCCCCCCGTAACACGGTTCAGAAATAAAGAAAAAATTGTTGAAACATGATTATTACACGTTGAAATACGTTAGCTTACAAGAAACTTACTACAGACAGACAAATTCAACCCAACTAACTCGACAGTTAGGAAAATTAACAGTTAGGAACTTATTTCACATGTTATTATCTGTCTTGTAGTTTGGGTTTATCTATTTTATGTATTTAGGGGTTGGTGTTTTATTGGAAATCTCTCCCAAGGCAAATGTTCCGCCACTGCTACTGAAGCGCCATCAGAAAATTGAGGAACAACCACAATAAGTGCTGCTAGAGCAGAACACGACACCTTACGTTTTCACGCATGCAGAATAGAGTGACTCTAAAAATCATTAGATATGCCGACGAAGCAATGGTTTTTGCAAATAGCTTAGCTTAGATAATTTGCAAAGAATAATCTCCAGCATATCAGATATGAGTGGAGAAAATTTACCTTATACGGAGTGTAAAGACTTTAGTAGGAGAAAAATGGACTTTATACTGGAGTCTCAATACGAAAAAAAAAAATAAAGTACATTCATGTTAGTAGATGAACGCGAAATATTAATTACAATTTTCTATGGAAAAATCGGGTTTATGTCATGTTCGACTATCTGTACGTTAAGATTGTGCTGATTTCGGTTAAAGGCATCATATTATGTCGTGTTAACTAACGACTTATCAGGATACTTCAGTAGCAGTGGCGGAACATCTGCCTTGGGGAAGGGGGGCGACTTCCAATAAAACACCAACCCCAAAATATATAAAATAGATAAACCCAAACTACATAAAAGACATAGGTAATAACATCTGCAATAAGTTCCCTTTATTTTCCTAACTGTTCAGTTATTTGGGGTGAATTTGTCTGTCTGTAGTAAGTTGCATGTAAGCTAACGTATTTCAACGTGTAATAATCATGCTCCAACATTTTTTTCTTTAATTCTGGTTACGGGAGGAATTCCCTTATTCCCCCCTAATTTCGCCACAGTTCAGTAGTTTTCTAAAGATAAGGTGGAACTGCAGCTATACTGGTATTGGATAAGTGTGAAGCATTCATAAAAATATGATAATAATTGTTATGTGACTCTAGCAGCACATTTTCTATCGCACTTCTTCAGTTTTCTGACGACTTTTCGGAGGTTTTCTGAAGACTAAAATACGATGCATCTATTTTTGACCACGAATTCATATGCAACACGCAAATATGCATGAAGAAAATGTGTCTGTCTTCTTTCAGTAATAGATATTTTCATTCACTTGACCGTGAATTAGTGCATTAAGTACCGTAAACCGAGTACCTGAATTTAAGAACTTCAGAAGGCTGTAGCTCGAGAATAATAGTTTTTCAGACCTAGGTCGCATGGACTTTTTTAATCTACTCACTAAGGACTATCATTAACCAAAGTTTCGTTAAATTTGACAGGGACCACTTTTCCAGGAGTGTTGCGGGGTCCTTTGTTTTGGTAGGGGAGCCCAAGCGGGGATTTTTGCACTTACTTGAGCGCGTCAGATTATCATATGGGGACAGACCTTGTACCCTACAGATGTACCTCTACCATATATTGGCTCTCAACACAGGGGAGTTCGTTAAGGGGGTCCGAAAAACAAAATCTATCTTTAGAAAAAATCGAGATTGTCAGATGAAGATAAGGTAAGTTAAGTATATGCAAAAGAGTGTACATTTCAAAAATCTAACGATTTGAGCAGGGCGTAAGGAAATGGGCGAATCACAAAGTTTCACAAAAAAAGCGAATATTTCGCGAAATGAGCGTCAGATCGAAAAACTAAAAAATACATGTTCAATATTTTCAAAAATCTATCGAATGATACTAAACACGACCCCCCACGGAGAGTGGTGGGGGTAAATTTAAAATTTTAAATACGAAGTCCGCGATATTTCGTGAAATGAACATCAGATCGAAAAACTGCAAAATATACGTGTTCAATAATTTTAAAAAATTTATCGAATGGCACCAAACACGACCCCCCACGGAAGTGGGGTGGGAGGTTACTTTAAAATCTTAAATAGGAGCCCCCATTTTTTATTGCAGATTTGGATTCTTTACGTAAAAATAAGCAACTTTTATTCGAGACATTTTTTTCGAATTATGGATAGATGGCGCTATAATCGAAAAAAACGATTGTTGGAAATGGAAAATTAAATTAAAAATGGAAAGTCCCCACTTAAATGGAAAACTTTACTTAACTTTTTTTGGTTTTAGGACCTACTCTTCACATTCACAACCTAATAGGTCCCCAAAGCGCTCGAGTGACTGCACATTTAGCATACTTTCCTCCCCTACTATTTATTTTAATCAGCAACATTCAGAACATAAAATAAGCATAACCTTTGCGACAAATAGTTTAAAATGTTGACATAAATTATGCCAGATTCCTTTTTTTTTTTCATATTAAAGCATGAGCAACAGATAAGCTGGAAACCAAATAATCCTAAAGATACCAGAAATGCGAATACTAAGAAGAATTACGGGAACACACTAACGATCGAAAAGGAAGTGACGAAATCAGAAGAGTATGCAAGCTGGAAACAATCGGTGACAGAAAACCAAGTAGAAAGAGAGAATGGAACAATCATATAAGCAGAATGACAGGCGGTAGGTTAGTCAAGATAGCAGGGGACAAAAAGCCGTTGGGAAATAGTGTTGTCCGAGCACGGAAATGATGAAGTGATAATATAACATGAAGGCTAAATCTAAGGAAACATACACAGACAGAAGAGAGAATTGCCTAATAAGAAGGTAGAAGAAAAGAAAAAAGGAAATGTCATTTTGTGATCCTTTTCTTATAGGTCTGTAGCTTAGTAGATAACATTTGTTGCATACTTCTGTTTGTTTTTCCTACATTTTACTTGCAGTTTGCTTAAAATCATGGCTTTATCTAGCTCTCGATTAATCTCTTGATATTTTGCAGTATATGATCTCCAGGTTTTATTATATCTTAATTATTTATTACTATACTAGTGCAGTCACTGAAGGTTTTCACCTCCGATTTCGTTGAACCTTCATCGATTTTCTTGAAAATTGGTGAGTAGTTAGAAGATACCTCAAGGAACAAAAATGACATAATGCCAAGTTGCGCTTTTACCCTAGGGGTGGATACCACCCCTTCTCCGAGGTGAAAATTATTTTATTAATATAATACCATAAATCGATAGAGGGATAAATTTTAAGCAAAATTTGTTATATCAAGTTATTAATATAAATCAATACTTTTTGAGTTATTAAAGATCAAATATTTTATTTTTTCATAAAAAATGCATGTTTACAGCTGTTTTTCACGTATAACTTAAAAACTATAAGCTTTTACAAAAAAAGTTATTATTGCCAAAATTGAAGATAATAAAAAATTGAATATACATACTCCTTACTTAAATAACTAAGGTTAATTCAAAGTCAAAGTGAGTTATGGGTAGTTGAATGTATATTTTTTTCGACGAGTACTCAAATCAAAGTATTCAAGCTTAAATAACGGGATAACGATGCATTTTATAAAATATGCCTGCTACACTGTCAAAGTATTTCGGAATACCTATCAAATGAGCTCCAGAAAAAGTTAATACCATCACAAGTAAGCAAGTTATGATGAAAATAAAAGAACCCTTTTGAATTTTTTAGGAAAAAGGAAAAATAAAGCATACGCCATTTCCACAAAAATTAAATTAATTTTCATTTTCTTTTGATAATAACGCCAAAAATACTCAATATACGTAAAGAATGATATGTATCTATATGGAAAACTTTTTTATTATTAATTTTACGAAAAAAAGTTATTCTTCATAAAAAGCTCTGCATGGTCCAAAACCTAAGATTTAACCATCAAATATCAAATTTTTTTAATATTATACGAGGTATGTCAAAAAGTTTGAATTTTATTGAAGAGTAAAGTAGCTTTATTTTTCACAATATTGAAAATTGCTATTATGAAAAGTTGGTTGGAATTAAAAACTATATTCTAGTATGCAATTACATCCTTCTAATTGAAAAATTTTTTTTTGAAAAATTATGGATAACTAATATTATTTTCAGTTATTTCAATTCATATAACACTTTTATTATTAATTTTACGAAAAAAAGTGATTCTTGATAAAAAGTTATAGTCCTGTCGCCAGGGGGGGTACAACGGCCTCCTGTATTCAGATGGACTTACCCAAGTTTTTTTTATGTATTTTGACCTGTAGAACACGAATCTTTTGGGTAACAGTTGATCCGGATGTCGATAAGATTGTTATAAACCAAGAAGTTGAGGAATCACATAACAGCGATCTCTTGCAAAAGAAAACATTTTTTTGTATTTTTTGGGCCATTCTAACCAAAAAATGTTCCTACAAATTTTTTCGTAGGATGCATAGTTTTCGAGAAAAACGCGGTTGAACTTTCAAAAAATCGAAAAATTGCAATTTTTGAACCCGAATAACTTTTGATTAAAAAATAAAATAGCAATTCTGCTTACCGCATTTGAAAGTTCAAGTCAAATTATATCGGTTTTAATTATTTGTATTGCTAAAAGTTTATTATTTTATTGTTAAAACAAAGCTATAAACACCTAGTGCTTGAGTGATGTTTTCAATGATTTCTCATTTAAAATCGAATGAGTAGGTAGAGGAGATAAAAGTGCAAGCGGGGCTATTTCTACGTAGCATGCATTACAACGCATGTATTAGGCACGGGAAACACGATGTGTTTATAGCTTTTTTTAACAATCAAAAAATAAATTTTTAGCAATGCAAATATTCAAAACAGATAAAATTTGACTTAAACTTTTAAAGGCGGTAAGCAGAATTGCTATTTTATTTTTTATTCAAAGGTTATTCGGGTTCAAAAATTGCAATTTTTCGATTTTTTGAAAGTTCAACCGCGTTTATCTCGAAAACTATGCATCCTACGAAAAAACTTGTAGGAACATTTTTTGGTTAGAATGACCCAAAAAATACAAAAAATTGTTTTGTTTTGCGAGAAATCGCTGTTATGTAATTCCTCAACTTCTTTGTTTATAACAATCTTATCGACATCCGGATCAACTGTTACCCAAAAAATTCGTGTTCTACGGGCCAAAATACATAAAAAAAACTTGGGTAAGTCCATCTGAATTAAGAAGGCCGTTGTACCCCCCCCCCCTGGCGACAGGACTATTATGCATGGTCTAAGTCTAAAACCTAAAATACAACCAACTTATGTCAAATTCTATCAATTTTATACGAGGTATGTATGTCAAAAAATATGAATTTCGCTCAAGAGTAAAATACAGTGGAACCTCGATAAGTCGGATTAATCGGGACCGTAGCTGATCTGGGTTATCGAAAATCCGGGTTAGCCGGAGAATATGGTAAAAATTAATAAAACACATAAATAATAAAAAATGCACATTATAATTGCAAAAACCTAAAATACATATGCACAGTATATCTAAATTATGTACAGTTATATAAAGTATTGTTTATTGCTTGGTAAAAAACTTAATCAAAGTGAAAAAATTTTTGTTTTGTCTGATGAAAATCGGTCCGGTTTAGCCGGACTTCCGAGTTATCGGAGACCGACTTATCGGGGTTCCACTGTACGTTTATTTTTCACAATATCGAAAATTGTTATTATGAAAAGTTATTGAGAATTAAAAACTATGTTTCAGTCTGTAATTACATCCTTCTAATTGAAATATTCTGAACTGTAAAGGCACTTTACTTTTGATCTAAATTTATCTTTTTTGGCATACCTCGTATAAAATTGATAAAATTTTATATAAGGTGGTTGTATTTTAGGTTTTAGACCAGGTAAAATTAATAATAAAAGAGTTATCAGAATTGAAATAACTGAAAATAATGTTAGTTATCCATAATTTTTCAAAAAAGAAATTTTTCAATTAGATGGATGTAATTGTATATTGTAATATAGTTTTTAATTCCAAACAACTTTTCATAATCAACTACAGTCGAACCCGCTTATTGGAATAGCCTTCGTGAAAATCCAAAGTGTTCCTATAACCGGGATATTCTAATAACCGATCACTGGTCGCTAGTAAAAACGTTTCGGGACCTCAAATTTCTATTCCTTAAACCGGGATATTTCTTTAAGAGGTATTCTAATAAGCGGGTTTGACTGTATTTTTAATGGGAATAAGCCACAATTTTACCAAAAAAATGATTTTATTAACGTTTCGAAGCCCAAATCGGGTTTCGTTGTCAAAATAAAAAACTACTTTTTATTTTGTATTTTGACAACGAAACCCGATTTGGGCTTCGAAACGTTAATAAAATCATTTTTTGGTAAAGTTGTGGCTTATTCCCATTAAAAATAATTGATTATAAAAATGCCACAAGGAAATAGCTTCAGAACAACTTTTTATGATAGCAATTTTCAATATTGTGAAAAATAAAGCTACTTTACTCTTTAGTGAAATTCAAACTTGTTGACATACCTCGTATAACATTCATAAAATTTTATATCTGATGGTTGAATCTTTTGTTTTGGACCATGCAGAACTTTTTATAAAGAATAACTTTTTTCGTAAAAATTAATAATAAAAATGTTTTCCATATGGATACAACTTACAGGAACATACTTTATAACCAAATTTTAGTTTTTTCTGTATCAAATATTTTACAATTTATACTATTTCTGTAGGGTGAAAAATAACCAAGATAGAAACGTTTAAAGGTTAAATTTTGCTACGAGAACCATGTAACCGGGGCCATTTACCCTTTTATTTTTTTAAAAAATAAGGGGTTTAAAAGATTAAATTTAACGTGGTTAAAACCAATTGAAATTAACTTTTAAATGGTTTTTAGGTGAATCTGATATAGTCAGTTCCCTAAACTCAGACACAACTGGCTAATGATTTTAGTAAGAAATTTTGCCCATTTGGTAAAATTGGCCAAAAACAAAAAAATACCTATTAAAATCACTAGCCAGTTGTGTTTGAGTTTAGCGAACGGACTATACCGTAAAAATTAACGGAGGTATTAAAAAAACAATAACATTTTCTGGAAAAATTTTTAAAATATAAATTTTGAAAAATTTTTAAGCATAAATTTTAATGATATTAACTTGTTCGGAAAATCATTTGATAGATATTTCTAAGTACTTTGACAAATGTTTAATAAGTTTATGTTATAAAATGCATCATTTTCCTGTTATTTAAGCTTAAATACTTAGATGTGGGTACTCGCCGAGAAAAATATACATTCAATTACCTATAACGCACTTTTAGTTGACATTAAAAGGTTTTTCTAGTATCTAATGGGTTTATTTCATTTTTTATTAGCTTCAATTTTGGTAATAATAACTTTTTTGTAAAAACTTATAGGTTTTGAGTTATTTGTCAAAAATCTGTTAAAAACATGCATTTTTCTCACGAAAAATTAAAATCTTTGATCTTTAATAACTCAAAAAGTTTTGATTTATTTTAATAACTTTATATAACAAATTTTGCTTAGAATTTGTCCCTCTATCGAATTATGGGGTTATTTTTAATAAAATAATTTTCACCCCGAGAAGGGGTGGCATCCACCCCCAGGGTAAAAGCGCAAGTTGGCAACATGTCACTTTTGTTTCTTGAGATAAATTCTAACCACTCACCAATTTTCATGCAAATCGATGCAGGTTCAACGAAATCAGAGGTAATAGCTCATATCCACCTTCAGTGACTGCACTATAGGTACCCCAAATATGGAAAGAAAAAGAATGAAAACTTAAAAGCACGGAGAATAATTTTGAGAAACCGTATATATGTACATTGTACATATATATCACCACATGCCATTGTAGTCAACAAATTTAATATTATTATCATAAAATATTAGCGTTAATTTGCGTTAGGTATGCCGTATCATCAAAAATATCGAATTGATTACACTTCTAGAAACGTAGTAGAAAATTCGTCCTTACCTCTACCGGTACAGACGTACAGAACCGGCCTAACTCATTCTATAGATTTTATATAGCGAAAATTTTACTAAGTAATAATCAATTATGGCTTCTAGTATACTTTCCCGGTCAACACGTACATCTACTTCAAGTTTCCTGAGAGATGTCTTATTTTATACAAAACGATTTTTCTCCATGGGTAATAAATAGATTAGTTTACGTGAGTCAACATCTAATAAAAAAGCCGCATAAGGAAAGACTAGATAAAGGTAGAATCAAGTATTCTCCATATAGTTGATATAATTGCTGACCTTCTTCTGTCAGTACCGTGTCCGATTATCGAAAGTTGGCGATCATATTGGCAATAATAATTGTGTTTACGGCAGCTCGAAACAGATTAGCGGATGTCTCTTGATACCACTCTCTGAGATTTCCGAGCAAGGATGTTCTTCTTCTGCTTGGGCCTTTTCTTCCGGCGATATTTATCTGTATTATGAGGTGCTGAATGTTATACCTCGCTGGACGTCTCATTAGGTACATGACCATGATTGTAACTTTCAAATTTATATTGTGTTTTTTATTTCTGTGCTCTTTTTCATTCGGTGTAAAACTATTTCATTTCTTATTAGATTAACCCAACGTATCCGTATAATCCGTAGTATTCTTTGGTAAATCCATATCTCAAAAGCCTCCAACTTTTTCAAAGGCCTCCAATTTTTTTATTGGTACGGTTTCAGCTCTCCATGCCTATACAGCAATATGAATAGTTTATAAATTAGTTTATAGAGGCGGAGCTCTGGCATTTTTAATACGTATTCTTATTTTTTGTTCATATCCCATTTGTCGTTAACGTTTGCGCCCAAATAGGTGTAATTGTTGACTCTATCTAAATTGACTGCATTGTAACTCCAATTTGTTGACAACCATAAGTATTGTCTTAAAAGTATTAAGTTTTAGCCTATATTCATTACATGTTTCAGTTATCCTATCTATAAGTCGTTGATTTCAACCAGCGATACAAGATGCTTAAGTGTTAAGGCGGAGATAGATATCCGCGCCGTGTGAGCGCCGCGCGTTCGTGGCGCGGTTAATGTTCGTTAAAATTTTTCATTTTGACGAACCTTCCCCGATCCAGAGAAAACTTACGAACATTTAGTAATTGTAGATAATCATGTGTCTGTCCTGTACTTCTACTACATCTTATTTTGGTACTGTTCTAAAACTATGTTTTTGTGGCATCTTATGCAATTTACTATTTTATGTGAAAGAAGCCACAATTTGAGCTTAAATCAAGTTTATTTGACGTGCCAAATAAGCAGTAAATATATCTCTAATAAAATATTTCAAACGTTTCGTGATGATTTTGAGAGTAAACTAAATGTAAGACCAAGTGTTTACCTTGTCGGAATCATATCATGAGGTTTTTTTTCTCGTTATTTACTATGGGATCACTAACAGAAGATTTCACTGTAATCATTTATGATTTTTCTGATATTCTATGATTTTCTTTCTTCTGATTTTCAGACATTCTTAAGTTAAAGTTGATTTCATGTAATCGAATGATATCATCTTCCAATAAAGTCCAACATTTCGCGTTTCTGCTCTTCTGAAATAAAATCGGATAAACTCTCGAAT